>NC_031779.1:17541075-17560365 GCF_001522545.3 Parus major
TCCCCTTTTTTTTCTCCTTTTAACTGTTTGCTGGTGTCACCCGTGCGGTGCGAGTGGGGGTGAGGGCAGCATTACGTGGTGTGAAGTATCGGGGAATTTGCCCTCGCTATGGAGAAATGTAATGCCAGAATAGAGTTTATTTCAACAGAAGTGATGCTCAGCAGCTGTCGGACAGTGTATGTTACTGTACAGTGCGAGTAAATGTGTTTAATTGGCTTAAAAATGGCTTAATTACGTTAATTAAGTAAAAGCCTACCTTTGTGGTAGCCTGAACTTGAACTATTGCTCATAAAGACGGGCTTAGTTAGCAAAATTAATTATTTCCAACTTGGTTCAAGGACGAGACTGTGCCAGCTACTCACTGGAAGTTGAAGGCTGTCGGAGGCTGTTCCTTTTTTAGTTTTTTTTCCTTGTTTACTCTTTTCATGGTATTCTTGAAAGCAGACAAACCAAGTGCTGCTTTGGGGGAATGGTAGAGCACCCCCAAATTGTGCTGAAAAATCTCTCTGTTGCCACATTGGCAACAATATTTTCAATTACTCTACCCTCGGCAATAGCCTGATGAGTCAGAGATCATTTACTGCTCTTAAGAGGTGAGTTAACTCTTTGTAGGTGCCTTTACATTTATATCTCAAATATCACCTGTGCTGGTTCAGACCTGTTCTTTCAAGTCTAGCCTGTCTGCCCTTATGCAACCCCTTTGAAACAATCAACTTTAAAGCAACTACTATTTGTAATTCATTACAGAATTATCTTTTTTGAAATTTGTGTGGTTTTTGGTCAGAACTAAGATTAAAAATTGTTATGTAAAAGAGCAAATGAGAATAAAATGCAGATAGAGCAATACCATTATTTATCTATCAGCTACAAATGAAAGCTATTTAAAAATAAATGTATCTTATTTTTGTGTGTCTTTTTTATTAAATTGTGTCTTCTGCTAAGTGCTTTGTTTGCTGTTGCTGGTTGGTGCCAAGTTGAGAGAGTTCAGAGTGCACAGATCAATGTAATCAATCGAGTGTTATGTGGGACAGTTAGTTTGTCACAGTCTCCTGTCACTTTCCTGACCAATAGATGCCTCCAAGATCCCCCAGGCTTGCCGCAAAAGTCAGCATTTATTTCATCAAGTATCAGTTAAAGGTTAATAAGGTGTTAAGGAGCTTTCCATCACAAATCTGAGCGGTTCTGTTGCTGCCAGCGACATTAGGTACATGTCCTTTGAATTTAGTGCTAAAAAAACCCATCACCAGTTCCAGGTGTGTGTGAGCAAACCCTGCCAGCTGTTATGTATTGGAACATTTATCTGAGTCTGGATCGGTCAGTGGCAGCTGCCAGGCATTGGAATGTTGATTTCTCCTGAAAATCTTCCTCTGGGCTTATTGACACAAGGAAGTAGAGGTGATAACTTTTACTGCTTCATTGTGTAATTGTACAATGATATTTATCCAAAAGACCCCACTCAGACCTCACAATAAGCACATGAGGCTTTTCATGCTTAGCCACCAGCTGATGTAGCAGTAATGTGTTTTTGTTTTTTTTCCCCTGGTTTATTCTTCACAGCTCAGTAATCAGTGCTGTGTAAGGTTTCATAGTTCATCCCATATAGTTTCCAGTGCATTTTCTGTCTCACAAGAGTACTTTGAATTAAAATGAGGACTGAAATGTTCGAGCTTTTGTGTTAGTGCTTCAGTCTTTCTCCACAGGCCAAATCTCCGTGTTACAAGGAATTTTGTGTGACTTCAGGTTTTGTTCAAGGGAGGTGAGGTGGTTCTTGTTTTATTTTAAGGGGTCTTTTCTCAGTTTGTAAACCAAATCTCAGTAAAGGAACCATCTCTGAGGAATGAACTTCCAAGATAGGGAGCTGCTCAGAGCAGCTATTGCATTGTAAACACTCACCAAAGCTTATTCTTTCCTGACAAGTGCACTTGGCACACAGAGTTGTCAGAGTTCTCTGCACATTCAGTTAAAAGACACAACTGCTTCTGAGAGCCAGCCAGTGTTTTCAAGTTTTCTGTGATGTTTTCATAGCTTATCCTGTGTAATGTAAAATGTGTTGCAGTGGCACTCAGCAGATGAATTTAAAATGGGGAAGCTCAGTGATTGTTATTCCTCCCTCACGTTTACATCCAGAAGCAATGCTGTTAAGAGATTTTTAAAAGATTAATTTTTAGAAATGTTAAAAGTAGCTACAAGTCATCTTCAGGTTCGGGAATCTTAAGTAGTATGTAAGTTAATAAACCAGCTTCCAATCTCATTTGACACTGTCATCTTCATTGTGACTTTGCACAGACCTGTAAGAGTTTTCCTGGTAAATTTAGGTTCCTCTTCTTTATTTTTTCCCTTCTTGTAATAGTAACATGGGGAATTTTCAGAGTATTCTCTTTCAGCTAAGTTCCCAGTTCTTGGTTGCTGTTGTTCTTTCAGAGCAAATGAGCCATGCTTCTCTTGCCATTCTTACATCTTATTTTTTTTAAGAGTTTTTGGATTTTCCATAGGATTGTCTCATCCCTATAACAATAAAACTATGTATTGTCAGCAGATTTGCATTTGCCATTGTTGCTGTATAGCTCTGCTGTCAGCAAGGCACAGCAAGGTCCTTATCAAAACCAGAGAGCAAGTGAGAATTTGCCACTTTAACTGCAAGAGATGAGATATGGATTCCAGGCTGTTGTTGATGTTGAAATCACAAGCACAACATATGTCGGCTCACGTCATACCGAGCCATGAAATGCAATCCTGCCGGTGTTGCAAGAGGAGGAAAAAAGGCTGTTTAGTTTCCCAATGAAGTTTTTTTTTGTGTTGGCAATAAGGTATTTCAGCAAAGTTAAGATTACGCTGAGTTTGCCGGTGCCGGCCCGTCGGTGAGTGCCAAATAGGACACGGCTTCTCAGTTTTCCTCAGCACAACTTTTGTTGCCAAGAGGTGCCTCAAATTCCTGGAAACTAATTTTTAGTGGAGTTCCCAAGTGAAAGCCAAATCCAGACGTGCAGTCATTGAGTCTGAAACACCTGAATTTGCATAATAAAGCGACTCTTCAAAGGTTTCTCTTGGGGAGTTGAATTATTTCATAATAAAAGCTGTAAGTTGATTGTGTTTATCATTCTGAGGATCAGTTTCATAACTGGGATGTTCCCTATTTCATGCCACGATGAGAGTCTCAATTATCTGATGTTAGAGGACCTGGAGTTACATTGGGGTCTTTTTTGGAAAACCCAGGCAGTTTTTAATGAGATGAACATTAAGGTGGTAAAGGTAATTTATTTAGAATAACTGAAATGTGGATGTTCAGAGCTGATTTTGTACCTTTAAGCTCCACATTAAAGTAAATCAGTTCTGAGATTTGCTGGCAATAGAATGAAAATGTGAGTATTTTTAGTATTTAACTTTTTTTTTTTTTTTTTTAGGTATTACTTGTGGTCGTACACGCATCCCTGTTTTAGGAAAACTTGGGACTTTTGAAACTTGTTCCCTAAAACGAATTCCTCTTAGAAACTTTTCAGAAACACCAGCATATTTTGCTTCAAAGGATGGTGCAAGCAAGGATGGCTCTGGAGATGGAAGCAAGGTAATCTCCACAAACTGGGGGTTTCAATAGTTTCTGTAAAAAGTTCCTTAAATTTTTGTGATTTTTTTTTTTTTTACTTAAAATTAATATCAAAATTTCGGCCAACTCCAGACACTTCTAGTCCTTCAAATTGCTGCAACTGGCAGTGAAGGAAAAATAAAATGTATTATGAATTTGTTAGGAGATAAACCTGGTACTCCCAAGTAGACTTTTAAAGTACATTTTAAATGTTTCTGGGTTTAGAACTGATTTGTCTTAAGTAAGACAAGTCAATGAGGACATGAGCTCACCTCTTGTTGTCATTTGTAGTCTATTTTTATCCTAGTCATTCTCTATAATTATAGTTAATAAACAGCTTCTTCAGATAAATGATTACCTGAGAATAAAACTGCTCTTTAGTCAGCAAATAACATTTTGAGAGTTCACAGGCAATAACTTTGCCTTAGTATGGTGTGTTGTGAATCTGAGGAGCTGTCCAGGTGACACCAGTCTGTTCTGAGGGTGCAATTAAACTTTTTTAAAAAAAATTAAAAATTAAGTTTTTATTTTTTTCTTGAAAAGGGCTGTAAGGAGAAATCACTAGGCAAGACAGGTTTAAAAATTAAGAACTGCCTTAGAAATGGGAAGAGAGATTTTTGTTGTCTCCTAAAATATAACTTGTATTAATCAGAGTATGAAGGCATAGATACAGATACAAGCAAAAGATGCAGTATTTCCAAACACTTTGAAATTCATGTTTTAGTATAGATTGCTACAGCTGCCAAGGAATTGAGAGGAGCTGTGGCTTCAGAAACCCTTATAATCCATGCAGTTGAGATAATAAAATTCTCTCTAAATATTATTTATTTTCTTGTCTGACATTAAAACATTAAAATACACTATTAAATTGTTAACATAGCTTGTTATTGTTGGGCATGTGCATCCAAGACTGGCAGACCTGGGAAATGCAGATGTATTTGTAAATGTAAAACACTTCCAAGTCTTTGTTATGTTCTTCTAAGTTTCTAAAGCCTTTAAAAAAATCCTGACAATAGTTACTTTGTTATTCAGTTATTGCAAAATTCCAATTATTTGATTCCATAAGCAAATACTGTACCAGCTCCATTGTTTGGGATTAATTGTCTGGAAATCTCTTTTAGAAATCCGTTGGTGAGGGTGGTGGTAAAAAGTCAAGCTCTGGAAGCTCTGGGAAAGGAGGGAACCAACTGCGCTGCCCGAAGTGTGGGGACTTGTGCACACACGTGGAGACCTTTGTGTGTAAGTTTTCCTTAAAACTTCTTTATTTTTTAAATAGGCACAGATGTGACTTTGTGATTTAGCATAGTCCTGATAGCTATGTGTTAGCCTACCTAATTACATGATGTCAGAAATTTTGTTATGCTTAGTTTGGCCTTGTTGTGTAAATATTTATTGTCTCTGTGGGTACATTTGTGTACATCCCGTGATGTATGGGAATGTGGTAGTGCAATTCACGTTGTATCTGTGAATATGCATTTTTAAAATAGTTCATGGCATTTTATACTTAATACCATTTTAACTACAGATACTTTCATATCTCTATTATATAAGTATGCACTTTATATGTATTGGTAATGTCTGTCCTTTCTTTCCTAAATAATGAAACTTTAATCTTGCATTTACTATAACCAAAGTGCTTATCCAGCAGAGGAATTAGTATTTGACAGATGGCTTACTAGAACAGTCTTCCATGGCAAAGTCAGAGCTATAATACATTCCACATAGTAGGCTGGAAAGTCCAACTAGAAAATCCAAAATGCCTGTTCTCCAGCAGAAATTGCTACTTTATTTTCCTTTTTTTAAAAAAAAGTATAATCAAAATTAATGCCATTTATTCTTTAGGTTCTATCAGACTTGAAGACATTTCAAACCTTATTTCATCACTAATGAGACCAGCCTAGAAAACAAAAACTTTTGTCAGAAAGCAAATCCCCATTGTTAGTTGGTGGGGCTCAAGGAGGAAATATCAGGTTATAATCAGACTTGTGCACTAAGAGGCTTAAGACAAGGTCAGCAGAAACGTGTTCAGCAGTTGTTAGTATAACAGCTGGCAAAAATAATGAGTGGATGTGCTCTTATTTCCTGCTACTCATATAAAGTAGTATTTAAAATGATCAAATGTCATGAATCACAGGACAGTTCTATAATAATAACAGTATATTTCTTTATGTTAGACAAAGGATCAGTCCTCAGTTACTTTTTGCCACAGAAAAAGGTTGTTTTTCCAGTTTGTTTGAAACTATAGGCAACAAGGTTTTCTGCAAAACCTGGCACTAGTTCATGGAACTAGAAATATGATCCTGTCTGGTGTTCAGTGTGGTCTCTCCCTGGACTAGGTGTGGTTGGGAACAGTTGAAGGATTTTTAATCTCATTTGCCTTCTTATGATTCATGAACAGGCAGAGATGTTTTTGAATCTCACTTCACTGGTGTGTTTCCCTTGGTACTGCAGTTTGTGCTTTTATCTGGAAATACCATTCAAGCATTGTCCCAGAACGATCCTTGGAAAGCAGAGATGTGATTAAGTGTTTTGTCAGTGTTGTTGGGAACATTTAAGCATGCCTGGAAACTTCCTTGGGAACAGGATTTATTCATACCAACACTATTGAGAACATATATTGCTAGATGAGATTTAAAATTCCCAAGTAGTGAACCCACTGAAGTTGCAGCATCAGAATAACACAGGTTCTGTAAACAGCTTGGGACTGGAAACACGCTTTTTTCCAGAGTTCCTGTGAATCCTGATGGTTTTTTCTGGACCTGTGTTATTCTGATTTAGTCTGTTAATTTGAGCACACTGCTTTCCAGCCACTCTATAAAGTAGCTGGAAAACAGAACTTCTAATTATCTTGAAATTTATTTGAAAAAACAAAAACTAAGAAAAATAAATCTGTCCCATTCTGCCCAAAATGAATGGGTTCCAAGTTGTATTAAGCCTACTGTAACTTTATTTTTGTGGATAAGCCCTTGTTGCTTAGTCAGGAAAAATGATGAATTTGCTCAGTTCTGGTTTGAATTGCCAACCTCCAGAGCCTTAAATAAATATCTAAAACCAATGGAAAACATGCAATTAGCATTTGTTTCAGTTTAAATATTAGCTTTTCAGTCATTTTGAGAGAAGTAAAGAAGCAAAATACTAAATAAAAGCCATGTTCATTAGAAAATTAATTGCCACTGAGTGGCAGTGTGACAGGATGATTTTCCAGTGGAGTTTGTTTTTGATGGAGCTTCACTTTGTGTCTGCAAATCTTGCAGAAAGATTTGCTTGGCAATGATTTTCCAATTAACAATGAAGGGAAAATATGAGGCAAACAAAAAGTCATTTTGCTTTGACCTCCTTTCTCAGCAGTTCCTGTATTGTTTTGGGTTGTGAAAGTCTGTAAAGAGAGTTTGTGATCAGTGAAATAAGACTTGATCCTCCAATGTGGAGTGAAATCCAATCGCTGTAAAGCTGATTGACATAAGAAGCCTTATCTGGATGCTGCTTTTACTGTCTCCACCTGATGCCATCAGGTTACTCCATCCTCCAAACCAGCACCTCCCTGCTACTGAACATGCTCAGAAGCTTCCCTGCTTTCTTTTTCCTGGTTTGGGTTTTATTTTACCTTAATGCAGTTTGACAGGAGCCCATTATCTCAACCCTACAACTCTTTTTAATTCTCTGATTGTTTCTGTTTCCTGTATGTTTTATAAAAACCTGGCATTTCTTTTTGGCAAGGTCAGCTCACACAAACTTAAGAAATGCTGCCTCTGTGGCAACATTGTCTGATTAAAAACAACACTTGACTTGCATTTTGGCACACTGTAAATATTTGCAGACATCTTAATGACAGGGAGGTAATTTGACATGGATTTGATGTGCTTTTATGTGTTTGCTAAAAGAACATATGAAAACATGCCAGTATTTAGGATGAGCAAAGTTTCCTGCAACTCAATTGTGTACTCATAGGGTTTTTTTAAGTGAAGTTTTAAAGATGCCTCATAGTACTCTTAGAGCCCACTTCTTATTTTCTGGGTTTTTTTAAACCATTCATGTGGCTTTATAAAGGGAACAATATTCTCATGTCTATTCTATCCTAAATCAGCCTTGTATAAGGAAGGAGAACAGCCTCATGACTGTAGTCATCAAGAATATCAGAGGTGTTTTCAGTGAGCCTTGGGAGAAAGGTTGGGTTGCTTTTTTCCCTACAATATTGTTGCAAAATAATAGTTATATAAGAGGAATGGGTTAGTGCAAGTGGATTTCCATCACATTCCCATGAGGCAGATAGCAGTAATTTGGAAGATTGCCAGGAGAACTTTCAGGCTGTTACCCAGAATTTCTTTAAATTGAAGTTAATAAAGCTGTGTTGCTGGCAGTGTTAGTTGCTACATTCTTAAAGTAATCTGTTGGTCTTGGTTATCCAGCTATAAGGTGGGATTAATGGTAAGAAAAATCCCACCCACTCTTCTTTTGCTGATGCCAGTCCTATGGGAGACAACAAGTTATAAATAAGCAACTTGTTTATTGCTAGAGGGTGTTGTTACAGTTGCTGGTGATACTGTGTTCAAGCCATTTTCTAAAAACTTTTTATGATTTCAGAAGTTCTGGCATTAAAATTTTCAGTGGGTTGTTTTTCTACATTTTCTGTACTTTTAATTAAATACATTTACTAGTATATTTCCTTTAAATCTATCTTACTGCTTGTGATTTGCATTTAGTTCCATAGAAATAGGGCTAGAAAGGGTCTATTCTGAATTACTTTTATTATTCTTCTCTACTGTCTGTTTTTATCATTTCAACTTTGCTTTACCAAAGGAAAAGAAAAGCAATGCAGGTTCTCATTTTCAGGCTTATGAAACCAACCTTTGCAGATTTCTTGAGACACAGTTCACAAAGTCAGCAGTAGGAGGGTTTAGCTTTTGGAATTTGAAAGAAATTTGTTCTAGTCTTGACAGTAAAAATAAATAAGTAGAAGATGTTGCAAAACATCAAAGTCCTGATGGTGTGTTGCATACCACAGCTGCCTCTTGTTGGGATGAGCCCTTTGGGTGACCCCCCCTGTGCTCACTGTCCTGGGCTTGGATGTCTCAGGCCTGATCCAGTTTTCTAAACCAGTGGGATGCAGAGAGCAGGAGCTGCCAGAGCCCTCCTGTAATGCTGTCTTTGATATTCTAGTCTGCTTCCCTGCACTTTTGTCTGTGCCTAACCACAATATTTTATTTTGCTGTCAGTTTGAGAGTTAGGAACATTTCCTGCATAGCTAAAGTAGTCTCATTTATTTTGTCTCAGAAGTGCAAAGTGTCCTCTCCAAAGTGTGGTGCTACTGGATAAGTATCAAAAAGAGTTTGTGTTTAATACATTGTCTGGTTGCTGCCCAGCATTCCAATTTTTGGAGGGCAAATTGTGTTTCCTCTGTGTCAAATTTCATAAGCCAATAGTAGCTTTTAAATGTTCTAAGGTGAGTGAGGGAGAAGTGTTATGTAAACAGAGTGACTGGGCTGTCTTACAGGTGCTTGTCCTGTGTGATGAACTTGGACAGAAGCAATTCCTCTTACTGTTTCGTTTGACCTTTTCTGCAGCTTCCACCCGTTTTGTGAAGTGTGAAAAGTGTCACCACTTTTTTGTTGTCCTGTCAGAGGCAGACACAAAAAAGAGCATCATTAAAGAGCCCGAGTCAGCAGCAGAAGCTGTGAAATTGGCATTCCAGCAGAAGCCACCACCTCCACCGAAAAAGGTATGTTCTTAATTCCACCCAGAGTCCCCTTGTGTTGCAGCATGGAGAAATGCTTCCCTTAATCTGCATCAGGTGTGTGATGGGCTGCTGGGACAAAGCAGCAAACAATAAAGATGATTAGCTCAAGATTAAACCTCTGTGAGCCGTGTGCAGAGCAGCTGATAAAGGGAACAAGTAGATCCAATAAAGGTATTGGAGCTTGTTTTCCTCTGTCTTTGTGACTACATTTTCTCCTGTGACCTTGAGGCTGACCTCAGCCCTCACCAACCGTAGTAACTTTTCTTTCTTACTGTGGCCTTGCATTCTGTATCCTTATTTCAGCATTTGCTTTCTCAAGCAGCAAAGCCTTTTATTTGGTGTGGGTGAGAGCTGTAGCTGATTAACTTGTGGCCATGGTCCTTCTGAAGTCATTTGGTTTCCATCTGGAGATTAGTGAGGAAGCCTTTTATGTTTCTCAGTTCCTGGTGGACTGTAATGGTTTCTGAACATGGCTCCTTGACAGGCCTCTTTTCAGAAAATAAGCATTCTTAAAATTTCTTTTCCTCTTAAAAATTTGGGCAGAAGTGGCAATGGACTTATGTATTAGTAGGGCAGAACTGATAGATGCAATATGAGTGTGTAAGCACCAGATATTTTAAAGTAAACTTATCAAGAGAAATATGTTTTGTATTTTAGATGTTAATTTCTGTTTCTCAGGTCTGTAACAATTCAGACCAAAGTCCATCTTTTGCAGAATGTGCTATTTTTCCTTTTCTGATGCAAGATGATTTAGAAGTGTTATTAAGATTAAGCTATTTTTCAGATTTACAACTACCTCGACAAATACGTTGTTGGTCAGTGTTTTGCCAAGAAGGTGCTTTCAGTTGCGGTGTATAATCATTACAAGAGGATCTACAATAATATCCCATCTAACCTGAGACAGCAAGCAGAAGTTGAGAAACAGACTTCATTAACACCAAGAGGTTTGTATGATATTTGGTATTTTTCTGGTCAAATAAACTACCATTTTGGGGTCCTAACTTAATCTAAGAAAGGGTTTACCCTGACACTAGATGTTCTATAGTTCAAATGATCTGTAAGAATTTCTACTAAATATAATTTCCATTGTGAACTTCTATGATTTATTTAAATGGTATAAGAGAGTTTATGATGCTTAGCATATTAAATGCTTACCCCTTTTTACTGATACTGATTATGGGGTATTCTCCTTTAACTTTCTAAAGTGAGTCTCCTAATTTTTTCTTTCTAATCTCATTTATGACTTAACAGTAAATCTGCTGCTTAATCTGCAAGCAACAATGCAGATCAGGAAGGTGATATTTTGCATGGGTAAACTGATGAGTACTTAGATTTCTAACTTCCTTTGCTCCTGCTGGCAGCATCTGCTGGTTACCCCTGTATTGTTCCATATCTAGCAGGTGTAGATGGAGTTACTCCTGGCAGTACTTTTGCTGCTGAGTAAGTGTGTAGCTATGTTGATCTAATTTATTTTTAGAAGTGGGATTAAGTTACCATCTCTGACTCAAAGTGTACCTTGGGTGAGTTTTTTTTTTTAAGGTGTTTTGTTCTGTCTTGCAAAAGTTACCACAGAAATCTTTGTTTTTTTTTTTTTGAATTAACATAAAGAAGTCTTTTAAATGAGGAGGGAACATTAGTAGCACTTTTCTGGTAATGGTAAGAGAGCAGTTGTGTACCTGGCACCAGGAAGTTCCTGACCCTCCACAGGGAGATAACAGGGTCCATGCCCAGAGAGACTGACAGTAAATATTTACATATTTCAGAGTTCTGTCTTATATCAAAGCCTTACATTATAACACTCAGGGAGAGTTTAAGGAAGCCTCTTCAAAATTATTACTTCTTTTTTTCCCTTCCATAATTGTTTTTAAAGTGAATAATCTAATTAGAGGTAATAGACTGTTGTTTTTATAAGTAGATAGCTTGCTGGCATTTTAAAAAACATGCAATTTGGGTTTTGGGTAATTTTGACAGCAATAAGAAATAGCTCTTGTGGGGATTTCTTTTTAGAAATACATTCATTGTCAGTGGTAAGATGTATTCAGAAGAGGGCAAGAGGTGGAGAATTTATAAGCTTTTATAAACTTACTTTTTTATGACTGTTTTCATCCTCTCTCTTAGAATTAGAAATCAGAAGACGGGAGGATGAGTACAGATTTACAAGTAAGTGAACCCTCTCCTCATGTCCTCTTCTGCAATACCTACTTTTATGACATGGAGAGCAGTCTTTAGTGACTGCTAGTTTGAAATGTTGGGTGAGGTCCAGTGCTTGTACTTTTTCATCATGGAAATTAACAGCTTGGGTTTATTTCTTCTCATATGTTAACAAAAAAACTAAAAGAATTACAGTTTAAATGAGCAAATTTGTAAGGACTGAAAATTTCTCTTGCTTTTTAATGTAGAGGAATACTTTTAGGTAATCACTGTGCCACTGGAATTTCTTTTCCTGTACACCTCTGCAAAAGTATGATTGGAACTCCTGTTTGTGTAATAATTGTGCTGTATTTCTGTTGCTTTCCTCTCTGTACAGAGAGAAGTCCAGGTTTGCAGAAGAACCAAGCTGTTATTGTGTCTTTAAGATAGTGACAGGCCTCCTTGGTGCTCAAACAGTGTTGTTGTTGTTCTCTTCAGAACTCCTGCAGATTGCTGGAATCAGTCCACATGGTAATGCTTTGGGAGCATCAATGCAGCAACAAATGAACCAGCAGATACCTCAGGAAAAACGGGGAGGAGAAGTACTAGATTCACCCAATGATGACATTAAACTTGAAAAAAGTAATATATTGCTGCTTGGACCAACTGGATCAGGTATACAACTGCATGTTTCTATAGGTGTCCTATTTTTCATGGAATTTGTTGTTAATGAGTGATTTTCCTCTTCTGTGATTATTCAGATTTGGTTTATAAAAAAACTAAACTGTGAATTTCAAATTGGGATTCCAGTGCTTTCATGCTGTGTTAACATGCAGAGCCAGTGGCCCTAAAGAGGAACAAGCTGTAGTTGTGTAGTTTTCTTTTTTTCTTTTTTGAATGCCTATATTTACTGACTGAATAAAAGATGCCACTTTGACTAAGCTGAAATAAAATGCATTTATAGTTTCTCTGCTTTAGCTGGCAAGCTGAGGTGCTGCAGTTAGTGCTGTTTCACCTCTGGGACAGATTAGTTGCAGGGGGTTGGAAAGAGATATTTTGTATGTTCATAAGACTTGGGAGTGTTTGTGCTGAAGTGATGGCATTTTGCAGACTTTTTGGGAGAACATTCACTAAACAATATTTTAATTCTGTTTCTTCCCAACTTCGAAGCAGGAGCAATTGGACTTTGCACTGCACCCTGAGTGTCTGCAAAGGACTACTGATTTATTTAATCTTTAAACTCTGCAAGTACATGTACTATGGTTTTTATATTGTGTGACATTTTGTGATACTGTATGAATTTCAAGCTGCCTTAAATGTGTATTATTAAACTAAAACTAGAAATACAGCCTGCCAATGTAAAAACCACTGCTTATGAAAGCTATCTCCCTTGGAAAATATGCTTGTATTAAGATGCTGGTACGATTCAGGATGTCTCATAAGACTTAATGATGATCCTGTGGCAAATCCTTGAATGGTTTGGGTTGGAGGCTACCTTAAAGCTCCCCTTGTTCCACCTCTGCCATGTGCAGGGACACCTTCCACTATCCAAGGCTGTTCCAAGCCCTGTCCAACCTGGCCTTTGACATTTCCAGGTATGGGGCAGCCACAGCTTCTCTGAGCACCCTGTGCCAGGGCCTGATCACCCTCACAGAAAAAGATTTCTTCCCAATATCTCATTTTCTTCATCCCACCTTCTTTCATTTTAAAGCCACTCCCCCTTGTCCTGTCACTACACACCCTTGTTAAAAGTCCCTGTCCAAGTACTTGGATTTGTGTGCTCTAAGAGAAATGTGTGGCAGTTCTAACGTGCAGCTTTTCTTTTACCAGGTAAAACCTTGCTGGCTCAGACTCTGGCTAAATGCCTAGATGTCCCTTTTGCTATCTGTGATTGTACCACCTTGACTCAAGCTGGCTATGTTGGGGAAGATATTGAATCTGTCATCGCAAAACTCCTGCAAGATGCCAACTACAACGTAGAAAAAGCACAGCAAGGTAAACTTTTAATGTGTTTCAAAGGGCTCTAAGCTTTTGAGACAACCAGTATTCCTGAAATTAACATTCTAGCTGCATGCACCCAAAGTTTATATCAGATAGAATAAATCTGAAAAGAGCTCAATGTGTATCTTCTAGTATTGTTTTTGTCCATAATTGGACAAAATTACACATGTTTTTGCTGTTGGGAAGTAGAACAGACTGCTGCGCTCTCAAATCTTATTATTCTCTGTAAATTCTTGCTTCCCTTTAAAAGTAGGGTCTTCTTTAAACCCATTTTCTCTAACTGCAGGAATTGTTTTTCTGGATGAAGTAGATAAGATTGGCAGTGTTCCTGGTATCCATCAGTTACGGGACGTTGGGGGAGAAGGTGTTCAACAGGTAAATACTTCCATGGAGTGATTTTACTTCCTGACTGAACAGGTGTCGTTCCGATTGGGAACGGCTGGAAGGAACGACAAACAGGACATAAGATCCTGTCATGTCAAACAGCATGGGAATGTATGGAGTCACAGTTCTTCAGTTCCTTAATTATTCACCTTCAAAAGACACATCTTTCCTCTTGACTTCATTAAAAAACATAATCTCAAAAGCAGTTTGGGGCATCCTCATGGAAATATTTTAGTTCAGAAATGTCTTTACAGCATTCAGACAGTTCATAATGTAGGCAAGGGCAGGTAATATTTCCCATTTAAGCAAAACTCTTAAAGTAGCTAATCATTATATGCAGTGTGCATAGGAGCCACATTAAAGGAAAGTTTTTGTCCTTGAGTGGAATTGTCTCATAGGAAAAACTGACTTTTCTGGACTCTTGCTGTTACTATAAGAGCATAAGGGAGCAAAAAATACAAGTGTATTTGTGAAAGTGAACATATCATGGTGTGCCCAAGTGAACATACATGATGCTACACAATGGAAATTTTTTTATTGCTTATTTCTTCTTTCCTTCTTAGGGCTTGTTAAAATTACTTGAAGGCACAATAGTAAACGTTCCAGAGAAGAATTCTCGGAAGCTACGTGGAGAAACAGTGCAGGTTGACACAACAAACATCCTGTTTGTAGCTTCTGGTGCTTTTAATGGCCTTGACAGAATTATCAGCAGGAGGAAAAATGAAAAAGTGAGTGTATCAGACTGTATCTGGGCTGAGAAATCATCATCTTGATTACTATTCACAATACTGACTTTTACAGATCTTGCTGTATTTGTAAACACACTACATTTCTTTATTTCAGCAAATGGTGATAAAAACCATCATCTTAAAATACCTGGTCCTGCAGGTCACTGTTTTATAGATTGATATCTGGGGATAGGGTTCTGCCTGTAGCATTCTGACAAAATGTGTTCCCTGTCTCTACCACTAAAGGAGTGAGTGAAATGGAAGTTATTGTTCATGTTAATTCATGTTGCTTCCCATGTAAGCAAACTTGCCTGCATTTGCTTCACTTATGAAGTGTCACTGGTACTTGTAAAATGACCAGAACATGTTGATGACCTTCTTTATTTTAAGAAAAAATGGCTCTTGTACTGATGTATTAATCCTTCACTGAAGAAATTCAATCTTATAAGAAACTGATTGTATGCAAGGGGTCTAATTTTACTCTAAGTAGTTTCTTGAGCTCAAATTAGTACATAACAACATAATCAGTCACTGCAGATTTTTAATACTCATGAAAAGTTAATTTATTTACATCAAGAAAACTCAATTACAGTTCTCTAAGCAGAACATGTTTGTTTTGCAGTACCTAGGATTTGGGACACCATCTAACATGGGGAAAGGCAGAAGGGCTGCAGCAGCAGCTGATCTTGCCAATATCAGTGGAGAGTCTGACCCACAGGAAGATATTGAGGAGAAAGATCGCTTGCTGCGCCACGTGGAAGCCAGGGATCTCATCGAGTTTGGCATGATTCCGGAATTTGTGGGACGTTTGCCTGTTGTGGTTCCTCTGCACAGCCTGGATGAGAAAACCCTCGTACGAATTCTTACAGAGCCACGGAATGCTGTGGTTCCTCAGTACCAGGCACTGTTCAGCATGGATAAGGTTTGAGTTTTTATCTGTTAACTCTGGTGTTCATGTTTATAAATACAGTGTTGTTTTTGGTAATGCTTGTACTCAACATGCTGCGTTATAAATGAAATTATTAACTGAACTTCCCATTTTTCTGTGTGTAGTGTGAATTAAATGTAACTGAAGATGCATTGAAGGCTATAGCCAGACTGGCCCTGGATAGAAAAACTGGTGCCAGAGGTCTTCGATCTATAATGGTGAGTGAATGAAGTCTTATAAACAATAAATGAAGCTTCCTGGATTTGTGTGTATGGACCTAATTGTGACCATTTCCAGTGAAAACCACACTTAGTTCTGGCCCTTACATGGATACAGTAAGTCTTTCTAAAGCTGTGAGTATTCAGAGTTCTTCCAAGGAGACTCTCTAGCTCTCTCTGTTTATGTGAAGGAAAGCATACAGAAATATTTTCCCCTCTCTTTTCCTGTAGGAAAAGCTGCTGCTGGAGCCCATGTTTGAAGTGCCCAATTCTGACATCGTATGTGTGGAAGTTGACAAAGATGTTGTAGAAGGCAAAAAAGAGCCAGGATACATTAGGTAAAACCGTAACAGAAGTAGCAGAACAGACCAGTAATACAACTAGACAGGTATTCTGATGGAATAAACACAAATCCATGCACACAACCTAAAAAAGATTCAATGCTCTGTATATTGTACACAGCTGAATTAGTGCCTGTTCTCTTCTAGAGACTTTGGAGTTGTATTGCTTTAGTTTTTAAACAGAAATTTTAAAATAAACATATGTGAAGTTATTTTTGTGTGTGTATACCTATAGAAATGGAAGTAAGTTTTAAGCTAACAGTAAAAATTTGAAATTCAGTTGACTGTACTGAAATTTCTGAAATGAAACTGTTTCTTTCTTCCTACTTTTTATCACTGATATGGGTTTTTTTATACAAGCTCCAGGCTGCAACAGTTTTCTCCATTACTCTTGCAGCAGTGGAGAGCCACAAGGGCAGATCTATTGATTTGCTGAACTCTTCCTGAAATAATCAATTTACTGTTGTGAAGAGTATGGTAATGATGTGGAATGTTGAAAACGCTGAACAAACCTGCATTAAAAAAAAAATCCAACAATTTCAGTGAATGAAGGATGGAATTGAGAGAGAATGGGTCAGATTAAAACTGGTTAAAAAATCAGTTCCCAGATTTCAGGTCTGAAATTTAGGAACTGTGTCTTGGTTTTTAGCACTGACAATGTTGTTTGAGTGGCTTTCTCCACTAAGGTGCATTTACTTATTTCAACACCTTGTCTGTGCTGAAGCTTGGCTCAGCCTTGTGTTGTTGGAGGGAGTGAAAAGTATTACACTGATAGTTGCTTGAAGTGATTTTATATAGCACCAGAAATATTATGGATTGAATCAAACAACTAACTGAAAATCAGAAGGCTAATTGAATTCAGTTAATGAGCCTGTGTGCTGGTGGCACTGCCAATGTGCACAGCAGCATTTCCAGATCAGAAGGTCAGAACTTCTGTCACGGGGCACTGTGCATGTGACGTGTTTGTCAGAAACTATGGGAAGTGTCTGTTTTTTCCCTCTGTGTCTAAGGTATCTGATCTTTCCTTTCAATCCCAGGGCTCCCACCAAGGAGTCATCGGAAGAGGAGTATGACTCTGGAGTGGAGGAGGAAGGCTGGCCTCGACAGGCAGATGCTGCAAACCATTAAACACTGTCAGAACTCTCACCTGAAGAAAGCTCACTCGGTTCTTTCCTTCCGATTGCCTCTGGCTCCAGCCTGATCCTAAAGGCACCGGATCTGTCTTGGATACGACTCGTGATGAGGAACTCCATTAGCTAAATCAGATCGTGTATTTTATTGCAGCATCACATTGATTTTGATGGACAGAGTGTGGACTGGGATGACATAATGTTCAAATATGAATTGTATATTACACTTGTTCAATTAAAATGTATAGCAAATGCAGCAGCACCTGCACTGCCCTTGCCAGAAGCTGAACCAGCAGTGCAGGTGCTGCCAATAGTTAGATTTAACAATAATGTTACTCTACAAATGGGAAATCAAAATTAATAATTAGTAGAGGGTGAGTAAACTATCTTAGCTCCTGGTACGGCTCACAGGGGGTTTTGTTCAGGTCAGTGTTAAGAGTCCTGCTGGTGTATGAAACCCAGTGGGTGCTGGAGTGATTTGTTACATTGGTGGGGGAGGAAACCCTTTTGGAAAAACTGGGACACGCTTTTTGACACTGCTGGGAGATTCTGCTAAAATGTGACACTGGTTTGTTACGGTAATTTGAATATCAAATTATATCCTTCACGTCTCCATTGGGAGCTTTAGACACCTTGGATAATGTGAAAGAAGGTGAAGTCAGTCATTTGCTGGTTTTCCAGAGGGGTAAACAAGATTCCTAGGAAGCAGTAAAACCATCTAAATTTGGATGAGAAGTCGCCATAAATTTTTAAATATTAATGTTCTAATATAGTACATTTTGTTTAACATATTGGAACTATCATGCATCAATTTTTTGGTGCCAGGTATTTGCCCAACCTATCTTATAATGGTAAGAGATGAAAGAAGTAAATGTATAATATTTTTGCTGTAATCAGTAGTGATTGTTCACATGACAGTGTTTTTTAAGTTATATTCTCAAATGCTAGTATTGCATCTTGTGGGTTTGTCTTTGGTTTTTAGTCTCACAGCAAGCAATCCTCCCTCTCATGTTTCCACCAAAATGAATTCAATCCTTTAGGAAAGTGTAAAAACACTAAAGGACCTGTATGTTTTTGATTTGTTTCAGAAATTAAAAGTGTCGCTTACAGCTTTGTTTTGTCCTTCAGTGAAAATGTGGACTTGAGTTTCCCTAAAACTTTAATTCATACTATTTAAATAAAACTTTCATCCTTCTTTTTAGTCTAGTGGATGTTTTAGGACAGGAAAGGATACTGAAAATCTATTGACCCTATTTTTGTCATTAATTTTTGTCATGTAAATTTTATGTGATACTTGTGTTCTTCCCTAGCAGCAGTGACATGCAGTTGTAGCCAGGTGCAACAGATACTTTCCGTGGGATTTCACATTTTTTTTTCAGGTTAAATTACCCATTAATGGTTCAGAAAAAGCTGCGTTTGGAGTTGAAGATATTTCTAGAAGCTTGGGCCCCTCGAAATGGGAATCTGTGGTGAACTATCTGTAACTGCATCCTCACTTTCCTTTTTGTAGAGTGAAAACGTGTAACAGCTTTTAATTCTGAGTCCTTTAATTCAAATCCTTTTTTAAACAGATAGAAAAAAACACCACATTTTAGGTGAAACTGTTCAACAACTTAGTTTTGAAAGTTGTTTGGAATTCTGTAACCAAGAACTGTTTTTAAGGAAACAAAAATGCCGTGTAACTACAGTTTGTACTTCACCTCTGGCGTTTGAATAAAAGCGAATATTCAAGCAGCGGAGAGTTGTCATCCCTAACGCCATCCCCACATATTTTAAGTTTTAGGAGTAGTTTTTGGAACTTCATTTTTCAACTGGAGCGAGAGGCGGGCGGGGCGGGTCCTCCCGGCCGCCGGGCGGCGCTGAGGCGGGTGCTGAGGCGGGAGCTGAGGCGGGATCATGGCGGCGCGCTGAGGGCTGTGGCGGGATCATGGCGCAGCCGCCGCCGTTCCCCTCCCGCCTCCCGCCGCCCTTCCGTGCCTTCCCGCCGCCCTTCCCCGGCCCCGCCGTCCGCCCAGCGCCCTTCGCGGTCGGGCCGGTGGCACCCCCGCCTTTCTTCTTGCCGCCGCCGACGGGTGAGGGGGGACCGCGCTTCCCGCCGGGCGTCCCCTACTTAGCG
>NC_031779.1:17560585-17640873 GCF_001522545.3 Parus major
GGACGAGGGCGACGAGCCGGGCTGGGCCCGGGCGCGGGAGGAGGCGGAGATGGCGCTGAGGGAGCTGCGGGAGGTCGTGCGGCCCCTGCGGGAGCCCGGGTACGGCGAGGCGCTGCGCAGGAAGGCCGAGAGGGCGAGGAAGAGGAGGCTGCGCCTGCAGAGGAGGAAGCACGAAGCCAGGGCGGCCAAGGAAGAGGAGGCGGCCCGGGCCGCCGAGCGAGAGGCCAAGATCGACCAGTGGCGGGCTAAGTGCATCCAGGAGGTGGAGGAGAAGAACCGGGTACGGTCCCGAGTGCCCAGTCCTGCCTCTCCCCGGGGCTCCCGGATAGCGCGGTGGAGCAGGGGTGACCTGCCGGTAACGGGGTCACGGCGGGCTGTGCCTGCCCCGCACTTGGCTTTGACCCCCGTGCTTCAGTGGGTGCCACTGAGGTGCTGCATGACTTCATCATACTGAGACGTGTTTCCAAGGCCTGCAGCCCTGCTTCTTGCTTAGAAGTCTTGGTGGGCATCTCGGTTTTGCCATCCTCGTATTCTAGGCCTTGACATGAAATTGGGGTTGAAGTTGTTCCTGAACTCCTGGAGGTTTTCCTCTCTGGTCCCAAGTGTCAGCCTGTCCACACGGCTCACAGCTGCCCTGTGGTGGTCAGAGCTGTTTCAGTATCCATCAGCCTTGCCTCCTGCTTTCATCCTTCTAAAACTCGTGGTTTACAAGCTTTTTGGTCTCATAGGGAGGTAATACATCTCCAAAGCAAAAAAATACCGTCTCAAATTAGACTTGTTGGGAAGTGCTGTAAGCACCTTTCTGATGGTTTTTGGCTAAAGAGCTCCCTTTCTGCTGGTCTGCTGCTGGGATAGTCCAGAGCAGCTGCTGAGGAAGGGTCTGTGGTCAGACTGTGGCAGGTTAATGGTTCTTAATTGCAGAACAGTGGAATCAGGATGGTTTCTGTTTATTGTAAAATATTTACCCTAAATTTCTGTGGTTAAAGGCTCTCATGCTTTCATAATTCATAAATAATCTAGGAAGTGTTCAAAAATGTGTGGATGTGGCACTTGAGGACATGGTTTAGTGGTGAACATGGTGGTGGTGCTGGGTTGACAGAT
Source organism: Parus major (assembly GCF_001522545.3). Classification (NCBI taxonomy): domain Eukaryota; kingdom Metazoa; phylum Chordata; class Aves; order Passeriformes; family Paridae; genus Parus; species Parus major. The sequence goes on from NC_031779.1 coordinate 17,561,687, forward strand.
GGACTTGATGATCTTTTCTAACCTTAACAATTCCATGATTCTGTGATTTGGCCCAGATTTAGGAGTCCTACAGCATTCTTTTTTGTTTTCCGAAGTCTGTGGTGGTTTAACCTTTTTTTCATAAAAAGGCAAGGCTGGATAGTTGGCTTGACTTGTTGCTGTTGTTGTGAAGTCACTCTGCTCTCCAGTGCTTTGCTAACCTCTGAAAATACCACTTGATTCTTGTCTTTGAGGGATGTTTCACACATCTCATCTGTTTTTTGCCTTCCTTTCATAGGAACGAGAGCTGAAGGCTGCTGCTGACAGTGTCCTGTCTGAAGTCCGGAAGAAACAAGCGGATACAAAGAGGATGATGGATGTCCTGCGCGGTTTGGAAAAGCTTCGGAAACTGAGGAAAGAAGCTGCTGCCAGGAAAGGTTCATTACGAGATAGATCCAAACTTTTTAAATTTCACACATGGGAAATAAGATGGGGGGGTCCCTTTGCTGACTTGCTAGCTTCGAAAAGCTGTGTTTTTATGTCATTGTGATCTTCATTACAAGGATAGGTACAAAATGCTGAATTCAGTGGTTGTGTTCCTATGTTTCCAAGCTCCTTCTAGAAGAAAGATTATTCTAGTAAGAATTCTGTCTGTTAACAAGGTTAAGCTCATGTTCTTCTGAGAACTTGCCAGCTATGCTCTCAAGTCTGGTATGAAACCCCCTTCTGAATCTGAAATTTTAAAATCATTTCTCTTTTTGTTCAGGTGTTTGTCCACCTCCTTCAGCAGATGAAGCATTTGAAAATCAGGTGGAGAGTCTCAAAACGTTGCTCAAAACTCGCACAGAACTGTATGAAGCTGAGGAAAGAGCATTAAGGGTTATGCTGGAGGGAGAACAGGAGGAGGAAAGGAAGAGGGAAATGGAAAAGAAACAGAAGAAAGAAAGGGAAAAACTACTACAGCAGAAACTGGAAATTGATTCCAAGCTGTTTGGGGATCCAGGTAAATTCTGCATCCTGTTCTTAACAGTGTTTTTCCACATCACATCCCAGTCTCACAGACACTGGATTTGAAATGTAGGCACAGATCTAGTTGAGAAAGGAATCATTCACTGGAGTAATTTATTGTCTGAGAATGGGGGATAAACATAGTGCTGTTAACACCTGTGGTGTAAGAGGAGCTGTTGAGCTCTTCGACATGGACTGCAGCACATCTCAAGCTGGTTTCATAATATTTTGCAAGAAGAGGTTGTAGATTAAACTGAAGTGAGAATAAACAGAATAGATTGAAGACTTCCAGAACCCAGTAGGTGCTTTAGTCTGGTGCTTTGGTAAGTGTGACTCAGATTCAGTGTCCGTATTTTCCCCTTTTTTAGATGGTGGAATCAGGAAGTTTTGCTAGTCTTGGCTTTCCTCTGACAGCTGTGGTATGGACCAGGAGATGTGTAACATGTAAATCTTTCATATATTACATAGGGACCTGATGTCAGATTACAGCTGGGCAGTAGCAAATGATTTTGCAAATTTGGGGCTTCTGAGACTCACTGGAATGGAAGATTTTCCTGGATTATTGAACAATTTCTGCATCTGTGTTTTCACAGCTGAATTCCCACTTGTCCATTTGCTGCAGCCTTTCAGAGACTACTACTTACAAGCTGAACATTCTGTAGCAGCCCTAATCCAGATCAGGTAAACCCAAAGAAAGTATTTTATCATCAGAGATTGTGGGCACTGTTTTTTGAAAATGTAAATTCAGTGCCCTTTTTGGTTTGTCAGCTTCCAAATATGGTTATGCAATGGATTGTTCTGGTTTTTTCAAGTTTCTTGCTTGAGTCATATCTAACAGATGCCCATTTAACACCAGAACATTGAATTTTCACACTTGTCTTTTGAAAAACAAGTTTAAGACTACAAGTATTGTGGGTTTTGTATTGATCTGTAACTTCTATGTGGGTATACAGTAAATCTTACCACCAAACTAATCCCAGGTCTCCTCTCAAACAATGCTCTCTCTGTTAAAGGCATGAATGGGATCAGTACTTGGTGCCAGCTGACCACCCTGAAGGAAGCTGCATCCCTCCAGGATGGGTTCTCCCAAGTCTCCCCACCAATGACACTTGGGCCACTGCTGTCAGATAATTTAGTAATAAATTATTTCAACGTTGGAGGATTGCTTCATTATAATTATATGTAAATATGAGGGTCCAAAGAGGAAGTCTCATCCTCTCTTTCGGCAGCCAGGTACTGGAATGTCTTTACTGCAACGTCTTGAAAAAGTTTAAGAATTGTTTTTGCTGATTGACTGTGCAGGGAGATAGCTGAGCAAGCCCAGAGCTTCCAGGCCTCTCATGCTGTGGAATTACAATTTGGCTGTGAGTTCTTGTTAAATCTCAATCTTAATAAAGGAACATTGCTGATGGTATTTGTGCCAGTATTAACATCCTGTTTTTAGTAGCTTTTATCTTTATAAAGGATGATGAAAACGTCAGAAATTAAGAATTTTTTAAAAAAAGAGATTATTAGTAAACATGTTTTTCTTTTTAAATGAAGCATGTCAAGCATCACTGTCAAAATAGTTCCTGTATTTTTGAGTGTAGAGACAAACCAATTACAAGTTTAAATGAATTCTGAAGTACAAACAGGACAGGGTTTTTCAAGGTTGAGTAAAGCAGCTGTTGACATTTTACTTTTGTGGACTAAAACTGATACCAAAACATGGAAAAAATTCCCAGTTGTGGTGAAATAGGTCAGACAGCCATGTGAATAAATACAAATTTGATGAATAAGCCTGCTGGAAAAAAAACCTAATAAACTCAGAACCTAATAACCTACTGTAAGTGTTTAGACTATATAGATATTTTTGTATGGGGACATATCACATTTACAATATTTGATTAAAAACCACAGCTTTATTTTGTAAGTAGTTTTTTTTTTTTACAGAAAAAATAGAGATAAATGGATTTTTGTTTAAAGCATTTTCATACCAGGGGAGAGATTTGTTTGAGTACTTTGCTGAGTACATCAAATATGACTCCAATGAGGAGAGAATTGTTGGGAAAAGGTTTGTGTGAAGGAACTTCTCCCCACCTGCAAGGTGACAGAGGTGACATCTGATGTCAAAGCTTTCCATGTTCTGGACAGTTTGTTTGTAACTCTGCCAGCATATGGATTTGGAGCTTTGCTGTTCTGCACAGATTGCTGTGGCACCTTTCCAGAGCTGCAGTCCTTATTCTTGCTTAGCCCCAACGTGTGGGAATCAAGTTAATCTCTCCAGTGCTTTGTCTCTTGGCGTCACAACAGTGCGTAATTCACGCGTGACATTGCCTAAATTCAGTACCTGGGTCTTAGGTGCAATGTTAGTAGTGTCCTGGCTGAACCTTTGTGCTGGTTTCTGTCAGTAAGAGACAAAAACTGGTAGTTCCTGATAGAACATGAGGGCACAAGTTTGCAATTGTTGCTCACCTGTAGCACCCCAAAATACAGATTGCCATGAAGTCCTCTGCAGGTGGTGTTCTGATTTGCTCTTCCCTACATTCTCCCTTCCTAATGTCACTTCCAGCATCTCATTACTCCAGACCCAAGGCTGAGCCAGATCCTGGGGAGTCTTCCCTGATGAAGACACACAAGGTCAAATTTAAAAATAAAAACAACTGCATAAAACCAATACAAACCAAACACTTTCAGTTCAGGCAGCTTAGTGACCAGAGGATGCTCTGCTTAAACAATTAGGCTCCTTATCCCATCAGCATGTCTGATGGAACAGGCCAACCGCTTAAGCTACGATTATCTTAAAGCTGTCCAAGTCAGCTGCTTGTCTGACACTGCAAGAATTTAAAGAGCTGAGCAGTAGATAAGGAGACTGCAAAGCAGCAGCCCTGTTCTCCCTGCCCTGCGAGGAGAGAGCTCCATGAGTTCATCTGACGGTAAGGACAGCTTCACATTGCTAATAAACATAGGGCTTGAAAATGCCAGGGGAGAATCTACCTTTAGGTATGTTCTGTGTATTTGTTCTTGTCTAACAACATCTGCATTAAAATGTTTAATAGCTTTAGTGAGGAAGTTGTTGAAGCCACAGATGGGGAGGAATGTTTAAAATCTCAACTCATAAAATACATGGACACAGGGTATTAACTGAAAAAGCTTGTCTTCAGACTCGATTCCCATTTTCCTGAGTATAATATTTCCCACTGTTTTTAAGTTGTAAAAACAGTGTAGCCCAGAAGAAGAGAGGTTGGCTGTGAGCTTCCAAGATTAGTTTGTATCCTATTCCTCCCCTGGTCCTGGTGCAGTTGTTTCTCCTGCTGTTTAGGCACATCCTCTTCTTGATGTGAACTGGTTCATGCACTGGCTGGTGTCTGCAATATAAAAGTGGGCAGAGGTGGTGTGGAGAACATGAGGTCAGAGCCCTTGTAGTAATTCCCTTCTGGTGGGAGTGGGTATTTATGACTGACCCTCTTTTATCCTTTTCTAGTAGCATTTTTATTGTGATTGCTCCTGCCCCAAAGTACTTCTTGTTTTCTAAACTGTAGTTTTGGGAATTAACACTTGTGTGAGCCTCTCTTAAAGCACAGTATTTATGCAGTGAAATACAACGAGGTACAGTACCATCATCTCATATTTTCTTCATTGTGGCTTCAGACACACTCACTACCCATCAGCATCCCTTAAAGTATAATTTGAACCTGAGTGGAGCCATTCTGGGTGACAGATGCTGAGACACTGCTTTCCTCAGCACCCTGGGAGTTTGGGAAGAGCCAATTTACAGCCCAAGCTGCAGGGGAGGTCAGTCCCCCTTGCATGCAGGAGCTGCTCAAGGAGTAACAGAAAGTTGAGGGAAGGTGGCTTTGCTTACAGATGTTTTCAGGCGTCACCTTTGTCATTGCTGACGTGGATTGTCCTTTAGGCTGAGCGCTCTTAAGCTGAGCAGATGGGCTGGCTCCATGTGGGATCCCAACACGTTGCCTGTGCTGCATGTTAGTGGCAGGACATGTGCAGGAGCACAAAGCTCGTTAGAGGCTCTGCTTGTGCAGAGTTATTAAAGGCTCCTGACATAAACAGGCAAAGTGACAGCCCTGTTGTCATTCTGGTACAACAAAGTGGAGTTGCAGTGAGTGATTGTGCTCATTGATTGTGGCAATCTCTGTGGCCTGGCAGCTCTTTGTGAGTCCTTTGTCAACACACAAAACTATCCTGAACCAAATCTCCCATTACAGACTCTTATTTTTGCTTTAAACAGACAGTTCTGTCACCCTTGTGTATATTCTTCAGCATATTTCCTCTTAGTGGAGTGTTTATTCTTGTTGTCATAGAAGCTGTTTGTTTTTAAAGGAAAAAAAATAACTGGGAAAAGCACTTGGGGATGTCACATACATATTTACTGTGTGATCTGAAGATGAGTGCTGAGGACTTTGGGATGAGCAGGCACATGCTGCCAGCACCAGAACTTGGTGGAAGACTGGCTACCAGCTCCTAACAGTTTATAATCTATTAAAGAAGTGATTTTACACACTGTCATCACTGTGAAGCTGAAAACTCAAGGCTTCATGCAGCAAGTAATGGCTTTTTAGTAAATCGAGACATTCATAGAGATCTGATGGCTACACTTGCAGTAATATTTTCCCTGACAGCATTCCCAATTCACCAGCAATTTTTCTCTCCCCTGCAATTCCTGATCTAAAACCATCACCACAGTTAAAATGAATGCATGGTTCCTAAAAGCTAATCTTAAACGTGGCTTGTTTGACATCCTCCAAATTCCCAAGCTTGCCTAATGCCTCCTTGTCTGGCTCCCAGCAAGCTGCTGCAGTGCCCAAAGGGATGCCCTCACCTCAGCTCCCTTGGGATGCTCCATGTGATGGCTTAGCAGCATGAGGCCATGTGCATGAGCTCTGTCACCACAGGTTTTACAGACAGGGGAGACCTGCAAGGTGTCCTCCTTGGCTGTGCTTTCTCCCTCTGTAACTGGAAAAAGTGCTCAGTCCCAGCTTGGGGAAGGCATCATGCAATGGTACTAGAGGGAGAAGGAGAGACAGGAGGGATGGGAAGCAGCAAGGCAAGCATGGAGGAGAAAAATGCTCAGGGTCTCTGCCAAAGAAAGCCATAAGCATGGTCAAGTCTGGCTGGGTCAAGCTGAGAATAGCAAAGGTTAGTTCAGACAAAGCTTCCTGGTGTTGGTAACTAAGATTTTACCAATCTGTTTTTACCCAGCTGGTACTTGAAATAGCCAACCTAAGAGGTGCTAGCCCTCCCTCTTACAGTTTCTGTTTTCCTTCCTCCAGCAGCAAGAAATCAGGCAGCAGCAATGAACTACCTGGATGAAATTCCCTTCCGGATGGCCATGAGCCTCAGTGGGGGTTCAGAGGAAGAAATCACTTTAGTCACTGCCCCAGACATTGAGCTCCCTGACTGCACCGACATCCTCATGAGCACCATGGTGAGTCCACACCTGGGTCACTGCTGGGGGATGCTCAAAGGGATGTCAGCAGCGTTCTCATGAAAGAAGGGAAGGGAAACCTAACTGATCCCTTCACTGGCTGGTTTGAAGCAGTATTGGGAGGAGGTGAGAACGATTTGTTGTGTGTGGCAGTGATAATGGGGTTGGTTTGGGGTTGCTTTCTAAAAAATACTTTCCAAGCAGGAGGGTTAGGTTTTTCTGGGATAGAAGGACAAACTTCAGGCTCTGCTCTGGGGTTGTTTGCTGCTTTGGAGTTACCACTGTCTCATTTGTTAATAATATTTATTAAAGATTTACCGATAAATCTACCAGCTATAAGTAGGCAATACTACCTGTGCTGGAAGCATATAGATAGTGTTTATATAAATACCCCATGTTTCTCCCTATTTGGGGATGATTTGATGCTCCCTTCTGAAACGAAACCATTGAGCTGCTGGTCCAGGCTGATCCTTATGGAGGGACATGAGGGTGTTTTCCTCAGGGAGGCTGATTTGGGTCCACAGCTGACCCAAGTGGCAGGAACAGTAAAAACAGCATTCCTGGGCTGTGAATGTACTTGCCTGCCTGTCAGGAGGAGACCTTGTTTGGAGAGCTCTGGGACGGGCAAGGCTTGTTTGTTCCAGGAAAACCCTCAGATTTGAGTCACAAACACACTTATATTTTAAGCTGAACTATGTGGAAATGACAACTCTGTTTGGGGACCAGCCGAGACCCTGGCGCCACTAGAGAATCCCATGGCTGGTTCTGCTTCTGCCTGAGGTGGCATCTCCCCTCTTGGTGGCTTCTGAGCCCGTGAAGCAGCTCTGCCAAGCACTGCTAATGAGGGCCACAAACAAACTTTGCCACCATCCTGGGGGCAGCTTGTGGCTGGATGTGGTGCCTCTCTGCAGCTACATAAAATTGGGATGTCTGCACACTCCTGCCTTCCACAGTCAAAATGACACAAACACCTTCAAGCATAAAACACTTTTCCAAAGAATTGTAGGTGCAACTCACAATAGTAATGACTTCATAGATAGACTGATTTCAAGTGTAAATTTGGGGATTCCCTATAGAGATGAGGCTGGCACTGCCAAATCCTACAGCCAGCCCTAATGCTCAGGCAAATAGGAGCTGATATGGGAAGACTGCAGCCCTTAAAATGCCTCGTGGAGTGCATTTGCTCCATGCCACGTGGTCTGGTTTCACATGTCCTCACCAGCTGTCTCTCGCTCTTCTGCAGCACGACTTCTCGCTGGAAAGGAAAGTGCTGTACTGGGTGGAGGTGGCTTCTCAGCAGCAAACCTCCCGCCATCGAGTCACCTCCGAAGTTGTCCCCACGGCTCCCCCGTGCTGGCTGCTGCTGGTGGACCCTGCCGACAGCTACGGAGGGCGGGGTCGGGACGGGGCGGTGCGGCGCTCCATCAGCCTGAGCGCTGCTGACAGCTCCTACGGGCACGCCAAGGGCAGGGCGGTCCTGTCCGACACCGAGAGCGACACCTGGCACTCAGAGGAGGGTGAGTACTCGGATGATGAATACTCCTCAACATCTTGGGAAGAGAATGACAAGGATGAAACGGTCCTCTCCAGGAGGAGAAGCTCTGCGAGAAGTGTGTCTTCACGCCACGGCTTTTACCAGACCCGACCAAAGACATCACCTGGCTTGCTGGAGCCCTCGCCAGAGAACAATGTCCGTAGCCCAGCCAGCCCAGACCCCAGCAAGCAGAGAAGATCCATGGTGATATTTAACAACATGAAGAATGAGCTGGAAGCCGCCAGGAGGAAGCTGGCTGCTTTGGTGCATCCTTTGAACAGAGCTGCCACAGGGAGCAGAGTGATCCCAGTGCCACGACTGCTCCCCCAGTGCCCCGGCACCAACCGCAGCATCAAATACGGGCCAGATCTGGACGTGTCCCAGCAGGGGACAGTTGGGCCAACTCCTCCGGCCACAGTCACACCAATCCCTCCCATCAAGCAGCACAAGCCCACGGTACCGGTGAGGAGCATCCTTTGGTGGCCTTTTGTTCATTGCTGAGAGAGGAGGGAGGTGGAGGGCATCGAATTGGTCTCATCTGGTGGGGGCTAACCAGCAAAAAGGAACCAAAATGGGGCTTTGGAAACACTGGAACCATGAGGAATTGCTGAAGTTGTCACAAGAAGTGAACAAAGGGTTTGATTTTTTCACTGAGGTTGAAAGAAGCTTTCTGGGTGCACATTTACTTGCTCTGTCCAAAACATTGACGTTTTCCCTAAGCAGGGTCTAATCTGATTTTCAGTTGAAGCACTAAAAAAAGAGTGAAATATGGGGGATTTGTCCTCTTTTTCCTACATTATCCCTTTCTAACTGATATAACCGGGGCTTACAGGGAAATGTCCCCTTACAGTCATTGTCTTTTCTAGGAAACTTTGAACTTCATAGTCCTACTGAAAATACAGATCATTTAGTGATAGAGACAGTGATGTGAAAGGATGGAGTAAATAATACTGTGTCACCTTAAATCTGAATTGCACCCTGCTTTTAAGAAATTGCATCTAATCCAGCTGCTTGAGAGATTTAGGAGGTGAATTACTGAAAACCTGCAATAAAACCATCAGACACATGAATGATCAGGTTATTTATATGCAGTTGCATTTGACATGGAGTAATTAAGGAAAGATTGAATGCCTGTGTGTATTTGTATAACACCCACACTAAGCATTCTTCTCTGACCTGTATCTATAGCTGAGCCTGGATTTAATTAAGTCCAGTCTCATTCGATGCCCATTTGATGTTCCTTGTATGGGAATTTTCCTTTTCTGGAGAGAGCAAGGTAACCACCAGCATTCAGAAGCATTGCATCAACCTGTGTTGTTTCACCTCATTCCATGACCTGGAGCAGTAAGACCATCTGTTTTTTTCTTTGCAGTCCCTCAGCCCCTACACTTGCCTCCCCCCTGCCTCCACACCTGGACGACCTCTCAGCTGCCACAGATCCCAGCCAGATTCCTCGGCTGACCTGCTCTCTGCACTAAGCCAAGAAGAGCGAGACCTCATCGAGCCTGTCATAGCCCTGGGCTACCCCACCCAGAAAGCCATCCTCACCCTCCAGAAGACAGGAAGGCAAAGCTTAAGTCAGGTTGGTGAAGCTGGCATAGCACTGTGAGAAACTTTTGTTAAAGGAAAACTTGATTTTCATGGAGAAAGGAATGGCTGTTTTCTTTGGGGTAGGTTTTTGATGGCCTTGCCTTTCCCCTTTGGTGTCAGACCACAGCTGACAGGATTTTCCATGAGATTACACTTTTGCTGTAATAAAATGGCAACGAGTTGCCATCAGCTTTTCAGCGCATAATCACGGCTGGTTTTGTTATCTGTTCAATCTGTTGTGTGAAGCATTGTGTTCTTTTGAGGTACAAATTTTGCCCCCTTATATGGAAACTTTTTGCACATCATTTTTCCCAGCTGTTGGATTTGTGTGATTATTGCCATGGCTCATCCTGTCAGACTGGGACTCTAGGAATACCTTGGAGACTTGTTTGGGCTCTCTCCAAAACACAGCTTCCCTGTGTTGGAGCAAGCAGGGAATCCATGCAAACATTGCAGCAGAGTCCCAGTGCTCTTTTCATGAGGAACCCTCTATAATAACCTGAAATTTATTGAAAATACTTAACATGCAGCCTCTTCCTACCCCTGAGATGTGAGTACATCCCTGCCTGCTGTGCTGCAACTTCATTCCCAATGTTTCAGATGAATGTCAGAAAGGTCCAGGTGAGCTCAGAGCATCCATGACATGAGGGAGGCTGCTGGCTCTGACTCTCTTGGCAAATTTTGGGGTGGACCTGCCCATCCCAGCAGAGGACTTTAGGGCTAAATTATCCAAGTAGTTCTTGCAGAGACAGAAGGGTCTTAATCACAGCTGATCAAGAGGGATATCCATGGGACTGTCAAGCCAGGGAGCAGGAGCTTATCCTGGCAGGGCATGAGCAGGCAGAGCACCGAGCAGCTGCTGCCAGCTGCCAGTCTCCTTCCCATTCCCCTGGGAGCTGCCTCTGCTGCCTGGGCCAGCAGTGCACAGAGCTGCTCTGTGGCTGAGTCATCCTGCAGCTTCCGGCCCCTTCCTTACTCACCCTGGCTGGACCAGCTCCCCAGAGCTTGCTGGAGTTTCAGGCGAGCTGAGGTGGCAAGGGAAGCTTTATGTCTTCAATCCATAGAGGTTTCATCTAGGCACAGAGAGATGGGCAGAGGCCAGCCCATGTTGTTTCACAGAGCCATGCGAGGGGGTCTTGCAGCAACTGCTGGCTTCAAAATGAAGTAACAGTGCATCTTATTAAAAGTGGAGGTAGGTACAGCCTGCTCCCTTCTGTATAAACACCAGGACTCCCATTCCCTTGGAGAAGGGATTACTGCACCAAAAGACAAGATCTGCCTTCTATCCCATGCCTTCTTCACCAGCACTTCCCATCTTTCCCATTTATGCCCAATGCAGCCAAGATAAAGCCTGACCCTTCATGCATCTTTTACGAGTACCAAACTACCAAATTAGTCTAAATCTTCCTGGAAAATATGTTCCAGCTGAAGTTAAAAAGAAGACCTGTGCTCTTTATTGCTTGCTGGTGATAGCTGCGGCTTCGATGTGTGGGAATGACTACTTCAACTGTGAGGATTGATGGAAGTACCAGATGGTAGCCAAAAATTGTTCAACTTCCTTGCAGTGTCAAGTTAAACTGGCAGAACTCACCCTAATAGAAAAGGCAAGGCCTTCTGTAGCCTTCTTTAAAAGCAATGCTTTCCTAATTTTGGTGGAAGAACTTCTCTGCAAGGCTCAAGCAGGATTAGTTGCCCCAGCGTGCCAGAGGTTCATCATGTAGGATGTCATGGCCAAAAAGGCACCATTGCATTTTGATCAGTGATCATGCATTGATCAAAATGCATTGTTGATCCATGGAGCCCTCAATGTACATATGAGCTGACACATGACAAAGGCTGCAGCTGATCAGTGTTAAAAAAATTGTACTGGTTTAATCTTGAGGAGATATATATATATATATTGAGTGATAGAAAACATTGAGTTAACAAAGGCACTGATGTCATGTTTCATGCTGGGCTTGACCAGGCTGCCAGGACTATCTGTGTTATGCTGTGGGTGAGTGGCTGTTCTGCCACAACAGGGGAAGAAAATACAGCAATGATCTGGGGTTGTCTGGTAACAAGGGAAATAACGTGAGGTGAGGAATGCCAATGACCAGTGACTGTCTCCTTTCTGAGTTACTGGCCTTCTTAAGGCTGACATTTCTGAAAATCCCTACTCGACTGTTCAGCCAAAATAGATCAGCTCAATGTTTGAGAGACTTTCTTGTCTTTTTCATATGTCTTTCAATGAGTCCTTCTCCTTTGTCTATGGCAGTGCTGGGGAGGGTGGATGTCTGTGTGCTGTTGAATCTGGGGAGAAATTAATCAGCTTCTCCTTGGATGAAGAAGCTTTGGAGAGACCTGTGGGATGTTTTTATTCCCCCTGCTATTGTATAGCTCATTTATTATTGCCTGTCCCATATGTTTTTGGACAGTGAGTGATTCTCGCGGTCTTTAAAAGATGCTGCTGGGAATTGTGCTGTCAGCACTCCAAGAACAACGAGGAAAGCCAAAAATAACTGTTTACTTTCAGTAATGACAGCACACAGGTCTCCCCTGGGGGAGGTTTGCACTTGGACCCTGGAGCAAATCCACGGGTGCCTGAACCCCAGCGCATCAAAGGGATGCGGGGTCAGCTGAGCGAAGTCATCCCACCAGGACAGGCTCTGCCTCACCCTGCAGCCTGGAGGCCATCTCTCTGCATCTCAGATGTTCACATTTGGTTTCCTCCTTGTTCCCATTCCCATCCTGGGAGGGTGAAGAAGGACCAAGATGTTGTCTCCCACTGGGAATCCTGCAGACAGACCACCCTGGCTGAGCGTTAGATGGGAACTGGCAAGATGGTGGTGGCTCATGTACCCCCCATGCTGTGTCCCTGGGAGGTGGCAAGGGGGCTCCTGACTGGCCTTGCTGCCCATGCCTGCAAGGCTGGATTAACCTTTCTGTCTTCCCCTGCAGTTCCTGAGCTATCTGGGTGCTTGTGATCGGCTGCTGAAGCAGGGCTATGAGGAAGGGCAGGTGGAGGAAGCCATGGAAATGTTCCAGTACTCAGAGAAAAAGGTCAGAATGGGATGACACAGCCCAGCCCTTTGTGCTGTGTCCTCCAGGCTCTTTTTCAGTGGGCTGCACTCTTCCCTCTGTCTCCACAGGCCTTCCTGCTGCCTCATGGAGGGCCAGACCTGTAGGGCACTGTCAGCATAAGAACCCCTGGGGGAGGACACCTTCTCTGCCTTTCTTCTCACCCTCTTGTGTGGCATGATGCTCACTCAGCCCCTGCACAGGGAATCCCATCCCGAGCCCACCAGCACTCATGCTCTCTCCTGCCCTGATAGGTCTCCCTTCTACCCCAAGGGAGGAGAACCATGGAGAACTGGCCATTTGTCTCCATCATCAGTCTCCTCCTGGTGGTAATGAAGAGCCTGGGGAGAACTGCATGAAATCCTGGCTGGCAGTGTTTGCCGGGATGCCAGTGCCTGTAGGATTGCCATGTAATCACTCCTTAGAGCAGTGGCAGTGGGAGGGCACCTGGGTCTCAGTGTCAGGGAAGGGTTTATTTATTAAGGACACATCTCTGGGTGATGTTGTGGTGCTGGGACCCAGTCTGAGCAAAGCAGGGGTGTAGGACAAATTAATTCCAGCTGTGCTCACTGCCATTCCCTGCTCTCTTCATACAGGCAAACACAGCATGTAATTGATAAAAACATTATAAAGAACAGTGAAGCTGGAGGCTGACTTTATTAAATATTTCTTATTTAAGAAGTTTTAATGCTACCAGGGATATGTATGCCCTTGGTCTGCTGTCACAGCAATACAACCCAGCCAGATCTTCTGGCTGCAGCCTTGTCCCACAGCACTGCTTTTGCTGCAACCACATGATATATCCATCCATGATAACATCATTCTTCTCTCCTCCTTCTTCCTCCAGGCAGCTGAATTCTTGCATCTGTTGGCTCAGTTTAATGATATGGGCTTCCAGCAAAATGAAGTCAAAGAAGTTCTTTTGCTTTGTGGGAATCAGAGAGAGAGGGCACTGGAAGAGCTTGTGATGAAAACCCACTGAGCAGCATCCTGGAGCAGTCACAGCTTCCTCTCTCCACACCAAACCAGAAGGACTCAGGTTATTCTGCTGCTCCATCCCCACCCCTGGAAGCACCAGACACACAACTTCACATCTCTGCCTTGGTGTCTCATTTTATGGACATGCATCATAAGAGTGTTTGTCATTCAGGCATTGACTGCATAGCAGGAATGTTTATCTCCTCACCCACACATCCCCACCCTTGATCATCTCAGCTGTTCAGATTAGATGAAAGAAGATCCAAACCGCCTTCGGCTTAGATTTTTGCAAAACCCAAACCAAACCGATGTTCTCCCTACACCTGGGGTGATGGGTGTCATATTTTCAGCTACAATCAAATGGGGATTCTTTAAAGATTATATAAATCAACAGAAGAAATTGTTTTCCTAAAATCTGAAGGCTCCTGTAGGAACATGTGTTGGTCCTGGCTTGGGAAGAGTCTCAGCTGACTTAGTCATGGTTGAATATTGTAATGGAAATCCACTTTGATCACATTAGCTTCTCCTTTTAAACCAGAAATGTGAGAAAAATACACAGTTCCATGTGGGTAAAGAAAGTAAACAAGCTGCCCTTGTTCTGAAATACATGAGGTTTATCCAGTGCAATGAAAAATGGTGAAGGCAAAGCTTTGTCCTCAGGCAACTTCATGAAATCAAAACAGAGAGATGGGGAACTGCTCACTGCCCTCATGCTCTGCCCAAATCAGGAAAATTCAGGGGATGCTTCCCTAAACTGTGAAGACAGTGTCTCCAAATGAAGTGAAGCATGAGTGTCAGCATCAAGAACATCTGGATGCCCAAGGGAATTTCTGTATGTAACTGAAGGACAGAGAATAGGAGATTCAGATCACTGTACAGGATGTGTGTCTTGGCTTGGCAGCGGAACAGTGGACAGTGTTTTCACATAAAGTATGTCATTTTCCTGTGAATTAGATACAGATGTAATTTCTTTGAGTAAAGATGCTTGGGGGCATTATTCTGCAACATGTTTGTCTCTTTCTGTCAGGATGCCAACTGGCACAACCCAGCAGAGAAAATCCATAGTTGTATTATTACCATTTTCCATTGTACCCTTCCAAAAATCTCCCAGTGCAATGTGCTGCCATCAAGGTGAAACACTATGTCCCTTCTCCCTGGATCTCCAGGTGGGTGCCAGACAGCAACAGGAAGGTACAGCTCTCCATGGCTGCCTTCATTCTTGCCTGGATGCAACAAGGAAATTTGGCATCCAGGTTTTGGGGGAGTTGACCCATCCATCCCCAAGGATGCTTTATTCCTGCTCTTCTTTAATGGCATTGAAATGGAAAATGTGGCACCCTGTATGTCCTAGGGAGATATTCCTGGGGAGCTCACAGGCTCTTGTTGGAACTCCCAGCCCTGTTTTTCCTCCTGCTTTCCCTTGGTTATACAAGCTTTTATTTTTGATACAGCCCTTATAAGGCAAGTCCATCTACAGACAACTTTTCCTTACATTCCCCCTTGCCAAGATGATGTCACCTTAAAAACGAGACTTGCAAAAGGTTAAACTGTGATTAGGCAGATAGCGTCGCCTCAAACTGTGATCTTTGGCGGAGCA
This sequence comes from Parus major, assembly GCF_001522545.3. NCBI lineage: Eukaryota > Metazoa > Chordata > Aves > Passeriformes > Paridae > Parus > Parus major. The sequence goes on from NC_031779.1 coordinate 17,576,858, forward strand.
AACACCGTGAGGATGGAAAGGGGAAGATAAGGGTGCTGTGCTGGAGCCAGTGGTGCTGAATTCTGGTGAAGCAAAGCACACTGGCAGCATTGTGCCAACTCACTGTCCAAAGGCTCAGCAGCTTCTCACCCTCCTTAGTAGTTTGCTTGGTCCTGGATCTTGGATCGTTTCTTGCAGAGGTAAGAAATGTATTCTTTTTCATCTCTAAAATTATTTTATCTTACTTTCTTGATCACAGTCTGGATTGATGGATGCAACAAATGGCTCTTGGGAGCGTCCCTGCCATACTCAGCTGCCTGCCAAGACTCAAACTTTCCCTCAAGTGCTACACTTAAAATCTTAAAACCTTTTGCATTTTGTTGACAAATACCTTTGTAAACACCTGAACTGTCAAGAAGCAGCATGTGGAGGTGGGGAGGAGGTTGTATCACTTGATGTCGGAGCTGGAGGGAAGGAGTGAGCCTGCCAAGTTCTGTGGTCCAGGGTTGGCCACAAGAGCCCAACATAAATATTTTAGTAACAGAATTATTTTAACTTCGTTTTAATGGATGTTTAAACTGTTTGTTCAACTTAAAATTGTTTTAAAGCAACATGTTTCTATGTGCTGCTCTCAGGAGAAGACAAATGTTAGTTGGCTTTATCTGGGAAGGGGACAATTGATTTGATTTGATTTGATTTGATTTGATTTGATTTGATTTGATTTGATTTGATTTGATTTGATGGGTTGCTGTAATATTGCACCTGGGGAATGCAATGCTGCTCAGCTCACAATGCCCAAAGTGCAGGGCTGGGACAGGTCTGTCAGTGTCCCCTGCCTCCTCTGTGCCACCGCCAGACCTGCAGCTCCACCGGCAGCAGTCCCCTCACAGGTGACATCGGGGTGGTGGCCTGGCCCAGTGGCAGAGAGCAAATGGTGACAAGGTGCATCCAGTGGTTTCCCAACTGGCTGTGGGTGCAAGCTGGGGTTTTCTGGTTTGTTTTGGTTTGCAGTTGCATTGAGTGGGTTTATTCTCAAATGCGGGAACTGTTTTGAAAATGCTGAGAACTTGGCGAGATCAGCAGCGGAGGTATTTGAGGCATCCCAGCTGGTATCCCTTCCGTTCCTTCCCAGCCTGGACAGCACAGGCAGCCCAAAGCCTGCCCCATGGATGGGAAACCAGCTGAGCTGGGGTCTGGGTTTGCTGCTGCCCTGGTCCCTGTGGTGACAAAGGGGAGCTCTGAGCTGAACCCTCAACACCAGGTGATGGGATCTAATGGGAGCAGCTCCTCTGGTTGCGGAGCTCTGCCAGCCTGGTATCACCATGTAATGGCTCCCTCCCCCTCATTCCCTTTTGGCACTCTGTAGTTTCAAGCTTTGCCATGTCCTCAAAAGACCCTGACTTGGCTCAAACAAGTCCCTCGTGAGAGGCAGGACTTGCCACTCTGTTGGGTCTGTGCTAGGGCCAGGGGGTGGATCGATTGACGGTTCCCAGGTCCCAGAAAACCCTTGGCACATTAAGCACCTGATACCCAGGAGCTGCCTTCCTTCACTTCCCATCTCCCCTCCTCCCAGGACCCCGCTGCAGCCACAGAGAATTCCCAGGGGAGTGCGGGGCTCTGTGGGAACCGCACTCCCACGTAAGGCTCTGAAACTGAGCCGCAGCTGAAAAAGCATTCAGGGGCAGAAGCAAGTCCTGACACAGATCCCAATTAGAAGGTATTTTCCTTCAGAAGCACGGGAGAAGAAAACCCCAAACCTAAAAGTAATGAAGAACACAGTAATGAGTAGCTTTTCTATAGCTTTCCTTTTAATTCTGGCATGTAATGAACAATTTCCCGTCAAGGAAGAGAGGAGGTGGAATGCTGCACACCCTCAGAGTGCAGTCAGAATAAATAAATCCCATGTTTGCTTCTTTGTGGTATCTGTCCTCTGCAGAAGCCACAATGTCCTGCACACATCTGGCTTGTGAGCTCATGGCTGACAGGACTTTGTGCCCATGCAGGGCAGGAAGAGGCAGACAGCAGCTGCCCTTTCCCTCTGGCAGGGTCTACTGTCACTTCAAAGGTCCAACATGATGCATCCCTGGACCTGAGCACAGCTCTGTGAAGGAGGAGAGGAGCCCAGGGGAGCAGTGAGTGCAGAGCTAAGGCCATGTGCAAGGAGAGCACCCTGACATGGGATGGGGGACCAGCTACGTCGCGATGTCGTGGTCACGTCTTGGCAGCCGCAGGAGGAAGGTCTGCAGGGAGCCACTGCGTGGGAAACCTGCCCGCTCCTTCTTCTGCTTCCAGGTCTCCTCTTCCACAGAGTAGAGGAGCGTCAGCATCTTGTTGACGGTGTAGATGGTGTCACCCCTGACAACAGCAGTGAAGAGGGCTCCCTTGCTGTTCATGAACTGCCCGGGCAGGGCACTCCACTGCCGAGATGTCAGGTTGAAGCAGTCGATGACACAACGCAAGAAGTCGTCGTAGGGGCCATTGCGCATGACGTAGAGGTTGTCACGGTGGGCCACCATGCAGTGCCCATAGCTCTGGTGACGCTTGAGCTCGGTGATGGGAAGCCACGCGTCTTGCTGGGTCTCGTACTCGTAGATGACAGTGGTGTCCAGTGGCTGCCACAAGCAAACGAAGATCTGCCCCAAGGCTTGGGCACAGGGTGCTGCCGTGCTTGGTTGTGGCAGGTCAGAGACAAACGTCCAGGTGCTGGAGGCCAGGTCGTACCTCTCCACGGACTTGAGCGAGATCTTCTCGTACTCGCCACCGATAGCATAGAGGTAGCCCTCGTGGCCCACCAGCCTGACATCATAGCGCAGCTGGTGAGGGCTGGGGAACTCACTCCAGGCGTTGGCATCAGCATCGTAGCAGAAACTGCTCTCTACCACCTGCTTGTTGGCTCCGTAGACACCACCCACGATGTAGATCTTATTATCCATGGTTGCCATGCCGGCTAGGAATGTGCTGGCGCTCAGCGGAAGGCAGGAGAGGGTCCTCCATGTGTTGGTGTCCTCATCCAGGTAGCAAATGGTCCTGGAGAGGTCCTCCAAGAACTCAAAGGTGGGTGTGTGGGCTCCCACTGCCACAAAGGTGCTGGGTAGGAGGGCTTCCACATAGGCCAGTAGGTCATCAGAGAGGCAGTCCAGGTACTCCTCCAGCTCAGCGTAGCTGTCCCTGATGTAGAGTGCAGCACAGTGGAAGAGATCCAGGAGGCCGAATATGGCAGCAGCTTGGTACAGCAGGATGCAGTTGTCAGAGTTGATGGAGTGGATCAAGTACTTGGCCAAGGACTTCACCTGCAGGAAGGCAGCACATTCCACTGCCTGGAAGGTCTCCTCGCTGCCAAGGATGGGCCTCTCGCCTGCCAGCACCCGCAGCATGGCAAGGAACCCAGCTGCACTCAGCTCCCCCAGCCCAATCTCCTCCTGCGTGCTCTCCCTCATGCCCGAGCGGAAGAGGGCACGGAAGTACTCACTGCTCTCCACCAGCAAGGTCTTCTCCACCGAGAATGACTGCTCCTCCACCCGGATACACACCCGCTCCGGGGGCCCTGCCTGGGAACCTTCCTCCTCTGGGGTCATCCTTACCCAGGACCTCAGCAGCTCTCAGGGGTGGGGGAGCACCCGATGCCCCTCTGTGCCCCAGCACAGCCCCCACTGGCCTTCTCTACCCTTTGATGCCTTTGCTGCACTGCCCAGTGGCCTTGTAATATAAATACCTTGGGCTAAAGATAGCTGAGCTCGTGACCGGGGCCCTTCAGAGGCATCCGCCAGGCTCAGCTGCCCACCCAAACTCAGGCAGGGTTCCAGCGTCACCAGCCAGCACTGGACACAGCAGAGGTGCCTGGATCATCCCATGGAGTATGCCCAGATACTCTGGAGAAACTAGGTTTTGCTGTCTCCACTCTCAGGCATCCTCCTTGTAATGCCCTAAGGAACATCCCCAGCCTGGGGAGGGCAACACTTTTGCAGGGCTGGGAAGTGCATATGGCCATGCTATTTGTTTTCCTTTAAAATGTGGAGTTTACAGCCAAAGGAGGTAAACAACATCAGCAAATCTCATTGCCACCCAGCTTGGCCATGGGAAAGGGGCTTGGCTGTTCCTCAAGCGTTGCCATGGGCAGGGAGAGACATTTCATTGCGATCCTTTCCATGTCAGCAGCATCTGCAACATCCATCCCAGCTGCAAGGAGCCATAAGCCAGCCTGTGCTTCACCTGGGGATCTCATGGTGAGAAAAAGGAAGTGCAGCAACCTTTTCTCACCAAAAAAAACCCCCTCTGGCCCCAGGGCTTGCCCAGGTCCCCAAAATACTTGGCTGTGGGAAGAGATAAACCCATTTGGTGACAGAGGTTGACAGTGAGGAAAGTGTTATTTGTGGCACATCACTTGTTTGTGCGCTAATCACAGCTTTTTCTGGCTAGAAATCCCATTTCAGCTCCGCTGTGGGGTGCCAAGGAAGGCTGTCAACAGGGCTCACTTGGGGGCTTCTTCCTGGATCTCCCCATCACTACCTATAATTAATTTGCATCTGGTGTTTTGTTTTGATGAATAATTTAACCTGAGCAGCTCATCCTGTTGAAGGTCTATTTTTTGCTCCCTCCTTAACCCCCTCATCCCAGCAGCTGGGAACTTTCCAGGCAGTGCATGATGGCAAAGCTGTTGCCTCAATGTCATGGCTGAAGCAAGTTCCCCAGAAATCTGAGTTTAGGGGAGAATGGGAGAGTTTTGCACTTGCATCACTGTCATTGATCCTCACGGATACTCAGCTTAAAACACCACGCTTTTCAGCACCCTAGACCTGTGACCAAAGGGGGTCTGGGGTAAAGGGTCCTCAGAGGGGCACTGCTTCCCACAGAGGAGTCTTCCCTGTGATCCTCATCCTCCCCATCCCTGGGGCTTACAGGGACTTCCACAATCCCAGACTATTTTGGGAGGGTTTAAAAATATCCCGCCTGTATTAACGGGCAATATTCCCAAGGGTGCAGCAGCCCCGCATGGCCACGGGGCAGCCTTCGCCCCCCAGCCTCGGCTGTGGCTCCCCCCGCAGTCCCTCGGGGCCGGCCCAGGGACCTATCCTGTGGTCCCGGGCACTGAGCCCTATCCCAAATGGCTGTGATCACCATGACAACGCCGACTTCAGCCTCCGCCACCTAGTCGGGCTCAGAGCCACTGGGTGCCGGCTGATGGATTGGTGAGTACTCCCCGGGCTCCCTTTTCCTCTTGGGACCAAGTCTTTTGTGTGGGAAAAGGGTATTTCTCTCCCTCGAAAGCCTCTACCGGCAGCAGAAGGTGCCTGTGCTTAATTGCATCCGAAGGAGCCGGGCAGGTGCGCAGGGTGGCTGGACAGGCAGCTCCGGGTGCCGCTCCTGCCTGCCGGAGGTGTGATGAGTGCGCCGGCCTCAGCCGCGACAGAGGAACCAGGCTTGGGCTCGCTGGGGACACGGCGAGGAGCTGAGGGCTCAGCAAGGTGCCGGGACTTGGCGAGTTGGCTACCAAGCCGAGGGACGGCGGGTCTGGGGCCCGGGGGTCCCTGCCCAAAGCTGGGGGAGCTCAGGGTGCCGGCGTGTGCTCTGCCGGGGGGACTGTCCTCGGGGTGGCCGGGACAGCGTGTCCGGCCCCGCGGCGTGGCAGCTTTCCTTACAAGGAGTTTGGCTGGAGCCCGAGTAGCGGGAGCCGCGCTCGCCTCCGCCCGCCTCATTCATCGCTGCCCCGGCCCCGCGCTCACGGAGAGCCCCGCGTCCCCTCCGGCCGCGGGTTTTAAGGTGGGAGGCTGCTTTTCTCTTCTATTTCTGGGGTGTGACGGGTGAGCTGGGGGGTCCTTCTCTTTGGGTGGGGTGCTGGCCGCCACTGTGGGATGAGGATGCCAGCGAGCCTGGCTCCAGGATGCGGATGGAAGAGAGGAGAACTCTCACCCTGGTGCTGCTGAGCCCTTCTCTCCCCCAGGCTGGGGCACCCACGAGCCAGGCAGTGAGGTCTCCATCCGACACGGCAGCGGGTGCTCCACGTCCCCCTGCTCTCTCCCACAGGACCGAGGATGTCCTCGATGTTCGGCAAGCCCCGAAACAGCAGCGAGCGGCCGCCCCAGAGTCCCCTCCCCGAGTGCAACGTGGCCATCCTGGGGTGCAGAGGGGCCGGCAAGTCAGGTGAGACGGGCACCCGCAGCCACGGACAGGGCATCGGGGAGTGCCGGGGTGCCGTGAGGAGGTGCCTGCCTCACCTGCCTCTTTCACCTCCTGCAGCTCTGACCGTGAAGTTTCTAACCAAGAGGTTCATCAGTGAATATGATCCCAACTTGGGTAAGGCATGTTTTTATCCCATGGAGCATCCTTTCCATCTCTCACGTTTCCCATGAATGTGGCATGTAATGGGAAAGAAAAAACAACCCACCCAAAATTATATAACAAACAACAAGAAGGGCTGGATTTGACCCAAAACCATCTGCTAAAACAGAGGTGAAAGCAGTGGCCTGGGAATGTTGGCTCTTCCCATTGCCCCCAGAAAACCAAAAGCTGAATTCTTGAAGCTCTTTGAGGAACATCTCATGTCTATCAGGCAGGGAAAAGGCTGAGGGAATGAGGATGGGTGCACGGCAGGCGACCCTGGGGCTGAGTTTTGCACTGAGCAGTTCTGGGCATTTTTTTTTCCACTCATTTGAGTAATTAATAACTATTTTCCTAGGGCTGACTCCAGGCCATGCAGAAGAACCATAAATGATTTATCGGGGACATTAGGGAGATATGGACCTTGTCCAGGAACCAACTCCAGCCACTAATAATTTAGTGACTCTTAGAAAGAAGGATAAATCCTTTCTTCCTCAGATATTTTTGGGAATGTGGTTTCATCTTCCCACGTCAAAACCTTTCCGAAACACATCCGTTAAAAGCTGGCCCAAAGAAAGCATCTTTCTCCTCGGGGAATGGCTCAGCGACTCTCCCTGCCTGCCCTCCTGCCAAAAGAAAGGACTGCTCCTCTCACTTGATTTATTGGGAAACAGTCCCATGTCAAGCCCCCAGCTTGCTTTATATCATCAGGCCATGGCTTTTAGATAAGGGCCAAGCCCTGGGTGCAGTGAATTATTGTGCCAAGCTCCTTACCCTCCCTCCTTCTCTTGTAGGAACCCACACTTGTAGCACATGGGGAGAAATACGTGCTCCTAGCCAGGCTTTCCCAGCAACATCACCCCCAGTCCCCCAAAATAATGTCTCATGAAGGAGTAAGGTGGGAGGCATTGGTGGAGGATGCTCCTCATCAGAGCTGAAGTTTTTCCACGGTGTCCCAAACATCCTGGGCTTTGCTTGGCTTTGAAGAAGACAGGACGTGCCAGCCCATCCTCACAAGTACCCTTCTTCTTGCAGAGGACACCTACTCCTCAGAGGAGCTGGTGGACCAGCAGCCTGTGCTCTTGAAGGTGATGGACACTGCTGACCAGGTAAGGCATTGAGGGGATGATGACCAGCTGGACCATGGCTGGATCACAACTGGACTGCAGCTCAGACACTCCTCTCACACCCAGGATGGCCCCGGGAACTGTGAGCGTTACCTGTGCTGGGCCAGCGCCTTCCTTGTTGTCTACAGCATCGACAACAGGAAGAGCTTTGAGGGCTGCCAGCGCTACCTCGAGGTGCTCGCCCTGCACGCGCGGGGCTGCCAGCGCCGCTGCCCCGTGCTCCTGCTGGGAAACAAGCTGGACATGGAGCAGTACAGGTATCGGGCACGCGGTAAGGCTGCCAGTTCCCCATGGGAGAGAGCTCACAGATCCCTCCAGCTGGCATGCAAAATCTAAATCTGATTTCTACATGGGTATTTCCACCCCATTAGTATTTGCAACATCCTCCCACATCTCCAAAGTTTCTTCTCTCCTGCCTGAGGGCTGATGTGTTTATTTTGAGCCCATTGGTATTTTCAGTAGGATGTTTTTTGGCTGAGTGGTGAGGCAGCGTCACCATCCCTGGCAGGGCTTGAGCCAGAAGAGCCCCTCTGGACATGCCCTTCCTTTCCCTGGAGCCCTCTAGTTCCAGCCCCACTGCCAGGACTGGATGTGCCCAATATGTTTTTTTGGCCTTTTGTGCTGCTCTGTGGTCCCATGGGTCCCTGAGTCACGTGCATTGCTGGAACCCCCGCGCTCCCAGGATGGAGGTATCCCCCTCCCCACAGCAAGGACCTGCCCCATCTCCTGCTTCCCAATGCACTGTCATCACACTCACCCCTGGGTTCCTGGAACACATCCCTAACAGGGGAAGCTGTGTGATTCCCCAGGGACACACAGAGACCATTACTCTGGGATTTTGGGAAAGGCAAAAACTCTTTTGAATTCATGTACCTGCATGTCCCAGAGAAAGGATGGGCAGGTGCTACCTTGGTGCTCTTTGGGAAGGAGGCGTGGGATGCAGGATTACCTGCACCCTTTTCAGGTGGCTGCCATGCCCCAAAGGGATCCTGCACCCATCCCTTCCCCTCTCAACAGGCAGGTCCCCTCAGCAGAAGGGATGTCCCTCGCCAGCAGCTTCGGGTGCCTCTTCCATGAGGTGTCGGCATGCCAGGACTTCGCTCGGGTGCAGCACGTGTTCCACGAGGCCGTGCGGGAGGTGCGGCGCCAGGCGGAGTGGAACCTGCCCGTGCAGCCGCTCTTCATCTCTGAGGAGAGGCCCTGCCCGCCCATGGCCACGCCAGTGGCCCTGCCCACCCACCACAGCTTGGCCACCTGCACCTTCAACACCCTCTCCACCGTCAACTACAAGGAGATCCCCTCGGTGGCCCAGGCCAAGCTGGTCACCGTCAAGTCCTCGCGGGCTCAGAGCAAAAGGAAGGCTCCCACGCTCACCCTGCTGAAAGGCTTCAAGATATTTTAGGACACATCCCTGTGGGCTGCAGAGAGGGAGGAGAGAGACCCTCTGAGACCTTCCATGATGGACTCACAGGCATTGCAGCAGCTGCTGGCAGACAGTGGCCCCGGCCTCTGTGCCAGCAGTGGCAACTTGGCGAGCAGGCAGAGTGCCAAGTGTCTGACATGGGCTGTGGCATCGCTCTGCCTGCCCCTGCCCAGTGCTGCTGTGGTGTTTGCACCTTGTCCTGCCACTGGCACTGAGGCCAGCTCAGTTTTCTGTGAGGATGCAGCAGCTCCCAGAGGAGCTGGAGCTGTGGATACCATTGGGAGGGCAAGGGCCGGCCCCACAGCTGCCAGCCAGCTTGGGCACCTGACACACAGGAGCCCAGGAAGGGAGAATTAATCATTAATCCAGCATGGAGACACCCACCTTGTTCATCCCACAGGTCCCCAGCTAAGCAATAAGTAGGAGAAACTTTTATTTTTTTAAAATCCAAATAAAAAGGTGCAGATACTGTTTCAGCTGCTTAAAGGCCTCAGGCAGCCTGAAAATGATACCCAAACATCAAGCTAAGTCACACCAAAATTGCTGCTTTTTAATTAACTTTTTACACTACAGCATCCCTTTCCAAAGGCTTTGCAAGGAGATGCTTTGCTGACAAGGACATGGTCTGAAAAGCCTTTGTCTAAAAGACTGATGCATTTTCAATACGTATTTTCAATAATGTCCTCAATTATTTCATGGCTTCTACATGTGCCCAATGAAGGACAGAAAGAGAATCCTGGAGCAGATCAGGCTCTACCTGTGCCTGAGCCAGGGCCAAGGGCTGGGTGTTTGGTTTCAGGTGCTCTATCAGGTTAAATGTTCTGCTTCTCCCTGGAGTTGCAGTTACTTTATGGAGTAAAATATTCATGTGTATATTTGTACATACAACCATATAAATATATATATATATGACCTTACTGACAGATTCAATATGGCATTTTGATCAACCACTTTGGAAAGTATTTTAATAAAGAGGATTCTGAAAAAAATAAAAATGCCTCAGCTTCAGTACTGCTGTTTTCCTGATGGGAAGTGAGGGTGCCTTCCCTGGCTGACTGCAGGCCAAGCTTCCCACTTCCTCTCCTGGCTCAGCTCCCACCTGTTTGCAGCACCTGAGGGAGGAGACGAAGCTGGCACTGGAGGGAAGGCTGGAAGCAGCTGAGAGCAGTGAGGGAACACCAGCTAGGCAGGAGCTGAGCCCAGGGCCCCTCCTGCAGGTGCAGCCCTGCTGCTTTCTTGTTTCACCCTTTTCTTTCCCCAGGCTAAACTGCATTTTTAATCTTGCACCTCTATGAACAGAGATTTCAATGCCTTCCTTAAGGCCAAAATGGGCTGACTTCAGCTGCCACTATATGGCCTCCTCAGACATCTCTGTGTACAAGGATGTGACAGTCCCGTCCTTCCACTGCACTGTCACATCCCCTGGTCTCTGGTCCTGGGGCCCTGGCTCCTGCTTTAGTGGCTTAGCCGGGCTGTATTCCTGCACAGGCACCAGGGCTTGCTTGGCATCCAGGTCCGCCTCCTGTGTGGTTTGTGATGATTCTCCGTTTACGAGAGTCTTCCTTTTCCTGCAGGGAAGGCACAACAAAGACACACAGAGTGAAGCAGCAACCCCAGCCCACATCCGGGGACACTTATCCTGGTGAGGATCACAGCCAGCAATTTGCGCCGTGTCCCTGGAACACGCCAGCTGCCTCTGGGCAGACGCCGCCAGGTGAGCTGTGCCAGGTAAGTGCTCTGAAGTGTTTGAGCACACAAAGCTGTGGGATTCACACTCAGAGAGCACACAGCTCCTGATGCCAGGAGCAGCACGCAGCCAGCCATCACTAGAGGGAGAGCGAGGCAGGCTCGTAGGGTTAGCTCTTCTCTCTTCTGAAGACAGCAGCTCTTGACACAGTGCTAAGTTTTCGCGCTGTAGCAAACAGCGAGCTGCTCCTCACCTGCAGCGTTGTGCAGCTACTGGGGAACTGTGTGGACATGTGGATGGGGAAAGGCTGGGAGTCCTGCTCCAGAGCCTCTTAGGAGAGAGCACCTCACACCACAGTTATCATCACACCCCTCCCAGCAGCCCTGCTGGGCTGGGCAGAACTGTGCAGATCTTTATTCAATCCGGGGCTCAGAGAAGGGGCTTGTTCCAAGTGATGCAAAGCGAGCAGGCATCGGGCAAGGTTTTATAACAAAAAATGGTTCAAAGGGAGTTTGCCTTTGCTCTTTTTCCCATCACTCAGGGCTTGTCCTACCCTGCCAAACCCCTGTGTCTGTTTGCCTTGGGGGATTTCAGGGCACCACCACACACCAAAAGATTCTCGAATTTTCCTGTCTCACCTGTTTCGCACAATGTTAATGGTCAGAAGAACAAGACCCAAAATCATGGTTGCAAGGGAAAGCGCAAGAACAGAGTAATTCCATGTTGAGGCTGAGGGAAAGCAGAGAGGCAGTGTTAGCAGGCACAGTACAGTGTGACACACAGAGCCTGGCCAGGGGTTTTCTGAGGACACCCAGGATGCTCTGTCCTTGATTTTTGTGGCTTTGAAGTTGACCTGTTGCTATGTCAATCTGCTCCCTTCACCCTGCCAAAATCACAGGAGACCTTTGCTCTCTTGGCAGGCTTTGCCTGGAAAGAGGCTGAACCCCAGAGACACTGTCTCAGCAAAGCCTCCTGCCTGTCTTCATCTATGGCCTGCTTATTCCAGAGGCAAGACTGAGGCTTTGTGTGTCTGTATCACCTCCTCAGGCAGTGCCCTCAGGCATCTCTGTTAGGCAGGAAAGTCAACAGCCAAGGACTGTGTCTCAGCCCAGGAACACCAACGGGACTTACGGTCTTCTCTGCGGAAGAACCAGAGCAGCTCCTCCAGCTGTTCCGGTTCCAAGCCCAGTGGAAGGGTAACATTGCCTGCTGTGTGCTCATCCACATGTGTGCTGGCCAGGGTGGCTGGGAGGTACTTGTGCTCTGCCTCAGCTGTGGTGGAAAGTGCAATAGTCACTCACTGCAGCCCTTCAAACTGGAAGTAACCTTCCCCTTCACCCCCAGAGTTGCCCAGCACGTCTCTCCAAGCAGGCAGAACACAGCAGAGTGCACAGCCTGATTGCATGCACTGAGATGTGGAGAGTGTTTTTGGCTGCAGACCCCATTATCGTGGGACACCAGGGCTGCAAAGACCACAGGATGCTGGTCTTTCCACATTTCCCATCTCCCATCATGGAGAGGCACCTCTGTGTGCCACAATTCACCAAACAGTTGCCCTTGCCAGGACCAGCAGTCCTGGGAATTTTACTCTGGACTGCAGTCCTCCAGCAATAAATTCCTATTTATCAGGCTGGTTTATATACACAGCTTGACTAGCAATTTTTTATCAGAAAAGCTTCAGTGTCTGCAAAGAAACCAACACATAAGTGTGGCCAACCCCAGGCACAGAACATACACACAGAATGCAGATGGGAATGACACTCAGCTCTGGAACTGGGGTGCAACTTTTTCCTTGGCTCAGCCACGCTGCTGCTGTTGTATACTGAGGTGAATAGCCCCACAGAAAGAAAGAAACTGTATTTCCTGGGAGTTAAGGTCTTTGCACATGTGACCTACTTCACCCACACCATTATTCTTTAATCCAAGACTCTACCTTGCAGCAGGAAAAATGGGATTATCCAGAAGAACTTCATATTTGAATATGCAGGTGGGATGGATCACACCTTCACAGTATTTCTTCAGTGTGGAGATTCCTGCAAAAGACAGAGAAGCTAAGGAGTTGAGAGAAAACCTGCCTACTCCAGCTCTATTCAGAGAGGGGATCTCATGTACCCAGCATCTGTTTCCTCCTGTGAATGTGAGTCTGAGCTGCCAGGACAGGGTGCAGAAATCCCTGGACCACCAAGGTGACAGCAGAGGGTGTCTGGCATGGCATCTGCTGCCTGGGGTTGGACCCCTTGCTGAGGTGAATCTGTAGAGATGTGAGCTCAGCTGCTGTGAGCCAGCCCCTCCCCAACTAACAAAGCTTCCCTGCTTGCTCCCCTGCCATAATCCCTAGAGAATACATACTTTGCATGTGACTACCTATTTCCAACCCATGGATGGCAAAATAAGGGTGTGGAGATGAGGAAATAGAAGGCTGAGCTCCAAGAGGAGGCAAGGCTGACTTGCCACTGAGGCTACAGTGTCTCCCATCCCTCAGGGAAACAGTAAGTCCTCCTTGACCTTTAGTCCCTCATTTGTAAGTGGCATCAATCCAACTTTTATGGCTGCTTGTCCAAATCAGTTCTTGAGCCTGCTTCAAAAGGACCTGCCCTGGGCAGGGGTTCCTGGCTGTCCACTGTGAGTTGGTGAGACATTGAGGTGGCTTTCCCCAGCCCACTGCTCACTGGCTATCACCCACTGGCAGGTCAACGATGCCACAACACACAGGTGTCCCTCAGACATTCTGGCCCCACAGGCCATTAATTATTATAGGAATACTTTTATGACAATCTGATACTCTCAGCTTTTACCTGCCTTTGCTGTGTGGCCTGGTGCTGTCTGAAATTTGCTCACAATCATGTTCCACAGTGCCAGGCATGTCAACAACACTATTGCTGACTCCTCAGTGAAGCATTTGTCCCGTCGGTTATAGACCTAATGATTGCTTCTATTTTCCCCTCCATTCTCAATGTCTTCACAATTCAAAGTTCACATTTTATAGCTAACCAGGCATGCAGCCTTACTCCCTGCTGCCAGAAAACCACCTGCTAGCAATTTTTTGAGGAGGGGACTCTCAAGCACGTGGTCCACTTTGTATTTCAGAAACTATGGGTAAAGATGCTCCCTGCAGTTAGGTGTGCCAATTACCTTTCTGTCCAGGTAACCTTCAGTTTATTCACATGGATCACTCCTCACAAAGGAGGAAATAAAGCCTTGGTGTCAATGAAAATAAGTTACAAGTCAGCTACACTCTAATAGGAAGTGGCACTTGAATGTGTAAAATCTTGCTGAGCAAGGCTTCTGAGTAATCATTTGCTCGAAGAGGAATATTTGACAAGCATGTTGTTGATTGAGTTTATATTGACACCTGAACATTTTTGTAATTTCTTTCTTTTTGCAAATGGGATTTTAACATTTGAAAAGCTGCAAAATCTGTACAGTATTACATATTTCAGGAACAAAGAATTACACACCAATGCTACTTGAAATCCTCCTGTGGATCTGTGGACTTTGCTAGCATTGAATGAAATCTCAAGATATTACAGGAAAATGACAAGGGACTTCTTTTTGCTCTATGCACTGATCCCAGCACTTAAACGGTAAAAACCTTTTTCATAATGGAAGCCCTTGAAGATCTGAGACATATCACCTGCAGAAGGCAGAGCTGAGGGACTGATGCTCTAAAGGCTGACATAATCCAGCAGTGGGGCTGTGTCATGTGGGAACATGGGAACACACACATGCACAGCTGCACGTGGACTCTTTCCTTCCAGGGCACAGCACGTGGTGCTGTGAAACCATCCTGTGCTTTCCATGGCGGTTTTTGTCAGCTCTGATGTTCACTGTTGCTCACCAAGACACGTTTTGCTCTCATTCTGCAAATTAGAAGTCTTTAGACATGTATTATACTGATTTAAGTAAAGATTGGGGGAAATCTTTTGGAAAGACCATCAAGTACAGCTTCTGTGAAGATAATAATGTCCCTCTAGGCTCTGTATTCAAAACTCACTACACAATATGGGACAGTGTATTTAGAACATCTCAGTCTTTTTAAATTAGTCTCTTCTTGTCATCCAGACTCTCACTCTCTGGTGGTTATCTTAGCTGATTGTGTTAAAATTGGTCAGTTATTCCAAATACAGTATTAAAGTGGGATGTCCTGTCTTTGGGATTCATAGAGGATATATACAGAATGTCACACCACAGCATGCAAATGGATGGTATGGTTTTTAAAGGTACATTAAGGTCTGAGCTCCATTAAGGAACACAAGGAATATTTGAAATATAATATTTAAAATATTAAGGCAAGAAGGCAGTCTGTGCTATTTTTTGACCTCTGTAAAGTAGAAAGCTAAAGAGCAAATCTAAGTTATAGTACACATTTTCCTTTGACTGATTTTATATAAAGGAGTTATTCCAGCCTGTTTCTTACTCGCCGTTCCGACAATCTCTCCTTAAAAAATCTGCCTTCACTTAAAATTTCCACGGATTCAAGCTTTCTAACTGGAATAAATAAATAAGCCTTTCTTTACAGATAGCTATAAATTAACCCAGCAGCCAGTGCAGCAGGAATGCCCGTTAATCTCTGCTAACTCACCAGAAACATGCAGTTCCCAGCAGGGAGGAAGCTACATTTCTTCTTTAAGCCCTGTCATCCGAAGACATCTCCTCCGAGCACCGTGGTGTAATACAAGGTTCCCTGTGCTCCTGCTCTGGGTATGCTACCAGCTGTGATTCATTCTGCTCCTGAGTCATGTGTGAAGGCCAGTCCAACAGGTGAGGTACACTCCAGCCCCTGAAAAAACACACCTCTTTAGTGGGACCATTTACAGCACGAGGTGAATGACCTTTTGCCAAAGAATGAGCTGTAGCAACTTCCAGTTTATTTGCTCAAGTTATTGGCATAATCAGTATTAAAAGAGCAGGCTGAGTAGAATGACACTCAGTAATAAGTTACCCTGCAGCTAAAATAAATGATAATGTTCACTCCACTTGGCTCAGTCCTCATTGCATACAGGAAGCATGTCCTGATAAAGCACATATTATCCTTTTTTTTTTTTCCCCTTTTTTTTCAATGAATGACCATTCTAAGGCTGTCAGAGAATTTTACCAGAGCAAACAACTTTGCCATCCCAGTTTCACAGGTACTGGTAATGCCTGGCTAAGTTAATAGTCTGCTAAGGGCCTCTGCAGATGGATGTGCTGCTTTTTGTGCCAGTCCCATTGGGAAAGGAGGATTCCTCCTCCCTGAAGTACACGATTCATGGATGGAGCTGCACACTGCAAAGCAAGAGAGATGCATCTCCCTGATGGGCTTGGGACACATTGCTAGCTCTGGTTAGCTCCAGCTGAACCACAGATGGTGGGTGTAGTATCCTTATGTTTGTCCTGTTCTTGTTGTTTTCCAGCTTGAAACAAAGTGTTCAAGGCCATGTTTGACAGGGCTTGATTGGAGCAATCTGGTCCAGTGGAAGGTGTCCCTGCCCACGGCAAGGGTGTTGGAATGAGATGATCTTTATGGTACCTTCCAACTCAGGCTATTCTATGATCTTTGGGATTGAAGATTTGTTCTGTTGCAATTAATCCTTTGAATCCCATCTCACATGCAGAGTTTCCCTGTGAAATATCACCCAGCAGACATGTGCTCCCCAGAGATGTTTCACTGCTCAGCCTCAACCTGGCAGCAACTGGATGGGAGCTCAGAAACGCATCCCCCAGGAAACAAGAGCTGCTCCCTGCTGCTGGAGGCATGTCCATCCAGGACATCCCACCACATGGTAAATTGTGCTGTCTTTCCCTCTCAATTCCAGCTGGATCTTTTTAGAAGTACCACCACAGTGGGAAACACTTTTCTAGCATCTTTGTGAGCTTTTTGTTGCCAGGGAAAGGGTGCAAAGGGAGAGGACAGTGAGTGGTCTCACAATCAAACCCTCTGGCCTTGGGAAAGCACGAAGAAGACACTTGGCCCCTGCAGAACAATCTCTGAGGAGAGGGATGGAGACACTGGCCATGGTAAAGAGGTGACTGTAACATGCAGATGCTGACTGCAAAACCCCAGAAGGTTCCTTTTCACCTCAATTTTCTACATGGCTTGATGTATATATCTAGGGTCAGCATGCAGGTAGGTGGCTGAGATATGTTTAGGACTCAGGTGATGTACACATAAATAAAACCAGTTCCCCACTGGTTAGAGTTGGCTCTTGTGCCCAGTAATCCTCACCTTTTCCAGAGAATGACAAAAGCGTTCCTCTCCAGCCAGGGTGTGAGTATGTGGTTCTGTGTCTCCCCTGACAACCCTGGCACTGGTTAATGGGAGATATCTTTTTACTTCTTGGAGACACTTTCAGCATCTTTGGCCAGGAAGCAAAGTGGAGATAAGATCTGATTTGTGCTCTGTTTCCTCCTCGGATTTGTCTTCACTGCTCTTGGGAAGAATTTGTCTGACCTTGGTGTTTTAATTTTGCTTATCTTTTTTGATCCCTTCAGTGTCTTTGACCTGAAATGCCTGGTTACAGAATAACTAAACATTCAGGGTTGGGGTTTTTTTTCTTTCCATGTACAAAAGCAGAGTTCAAATGCAGCAGGAAAGACAGATTTTTTTATTTTATTTTTGTGAAACAATGAGATAGTTGCTTTCATTCTGAAAAAATTTATATCAAAATAATCTTTGGTTAAAATTCACAAACACTGTGTCAAAGACATAATAGTGAATAACAGCCATAATGTGTTTGAAATGTGCTGTCATAGCAGAGCCAAGGATGAATTACGTGGGAGCAAGTGTACTGGAGGGTATTTAAGTCCACTTCAAAAACTCACTGCAAATTAAACTTTAATTAGTTTGTGCATAAGCCTGGCAAAAGCTCAGCATGGAGTTACAGCATTTCCAGGAGCCTTAACTACAGCCAGAAGTGAGAATCCATCTCAGGGCTTAAGTCCTGGAGGAACAGAAGTTTAAACTCAACACACAGTGACATGTTCAGTGCCTGGATCTAATACCTGGAAATTAACGCTGAGCAGCAGCTGGATTCTGGGTTCAAACTCACAACTTTTGAGCAATCCAGACACACACATACATCCCTGGCTTTCTGAAGTGTTTGTGATAAATCCAGGGCTTCACCCAAGACCTCAGAGAACTAGTATTTGCTGTCACCACACAGGACATCTCCTTCCAGCCTTTCTTCCAGCAATTGCCCTCACTGCCTCTGGAAACTATGAGTATTTTTCAGCATCTGAGATATTATGAGGTCAAATTTTTCACCATCTGAGATAAGGCCTGAAATTACACTCTGTGCTGAACAGTGCTCCTCTCATTTGGGGCCTGACAGCCATGAGTGCCTGTAATCAGTTATTGTGCAATGATGAATTGTTCCCTGTTTATGATAAGTCAAACTGTTTGCCTTCCCTTCTTTCCAATCTACCTTCCAACCATGCTGGGAGCTTTAATCTCTTCTCTAACATAAACCATTGCTTCATCCTTGCTATCCTCTTGTTTATATTTTTATTTATTTTTACTATAAACTTTAATGTACACACTGAGATAAGGTGACCAGAGTTAAGTGTCCTGCCTGTGAATAAACCAAGTATTTTCACAGGACTCCCCAGGTAATAGAGAATTTTAAGTTTTTTGCATATTTGATTTTTACATAGTGATTAGGAAATTACCTCAGTGTTTGGCAGCATATTCTCATTTTCTCAGGGTGCGGGAATGTAAGCACCCCAGCTAGGATTGCCTGACTTTTTTCAACTTGTAATAGCAATTTTTCATTCTTTTCTCCTTATTACCATCACAGGAGACAATGGCATCTTCAGAGTCTTAGAGAAGAAAACCCTAATGGTGAGCAAACAGACATGAAAAAGGGAAGGAATATACACAACACTGTGTAGTACAACATAATATTTCACTTTTTTTATTGATCCTTCCCTCACGTATCTGCCATAAAATTCTGCCACCCCTTTTCCAAGTAATTTACATATTTTCACAGGCATATAGGATATTTACAGATTCTCACAGTCCTTGCTGCAGAAATTCCTAGTGTCAAAGATTGTAGGATAGACAGTGATTTAAATGTGCAGGGAATTTGTGTATGTGATTTACATTAAAAGCTACACAAATAAACCATCTTCCCATGGGGTGAAAGAATGTACTTAGCAGAATGATAAAATATTTTCATACTTATGTTATGGGAGGAGACAGTTCTTTAAGTGGTGATTCTGACCCCATCGTTTACAAGAAAACATTCCTTGAGTTACTGTCACTGTTAAAATGAAGCTGCCCATGGAGTGAGAAACTGAAATCTGTTTTTCAAACGCTGTCAGAACCAGATCAGTGGCTGTGGGGTCAACACCCCTTTCAGTCCCTGACATTTTCTGCATTATCTTCACACCGAGGCAGCGCGGATAATTCCTCATCAGGGTTAAGGGGCCTTGGGTGACACCACTCAGGAGCATGGACTCTGTGGGGCTGGAGCCTCAGGGCAGCACAGACCCTGAGGGCCGCCCTGATGGCTTCCACCACCCCACACCAAGATCACAGAACTGTTAAGAGTTGGAAAGGACCTCTGGAGATCACCCAGTCCGAGCCCCGACCAAGGCAGGCTCATGTGGACCAAGTGACACAGGTGAACGTGTCCAGGTGAGTTTGGAAGGTCTCCAGAGAGGGAGACTCCACACCCTCTCTGGGCAGCTGTCCCAGTGCTCTGCCACCCTCAATATAAAGAAGTTCTTCCTCAGGTTGAGATGGAACTTGTATTTTAATTTATGGACACTGCTCCTCATCCTGTTGCTGAGCACCACCCAAAAGACCCTTGCACTACCATCTCAGGAGGTATTTTTATGCATTAACAAGATCCCCTGTCAGTCTTCTTCAGGGTAACCACAATATGAAGGTATTATGGTCTTAGAGAGTGTCCAAAGGAGGCCACGAGGATAGGGAAGGGTGTGGAATTGAAGATGTTATGAGCTCTATGAGGGCACTTGTTGGGTCCAGCCTGGAAGAGACTGAGAGACTTCATTGTGGTCTTCAAGATCCTCCCGAGGGAGAGCAGAGGGGCAGACACTGCTCTCTCCACTCCCGTGACCACTGACAGCACCCCGGGGAACGGCACAAAGATGAGCCAGGGGACATTTAGGTTGGACGTCAGGAAAAGGTTTTCAGAAGGTGGTCGGGCACTGGAAAGGCTCCCCACGGAATGGTCACGGCCCCAAGGCTGCAGAGCACAAGAAGCGTTCGTACAACGCTCTCAGGCACAGGGTGGGATTATTGGGGTGTCTTGCGCAAGGGTATGGGTTGGACCCGATGATTCTTGTGGGTCCCTTCCAGCTCAAGTTCGCACAAAACCCTGATTTTATGACAATGGCGGCACCGCCTCAGTGCTGAGGGCAGCCCCTCCGCGGGGCGGGTCCCGCTGCGTCATCGCCGCGCGCGGCGGGAGCCCCGCGATGCGGGCCCGGGTGCTGCGCGCCTGGCGCCAGGGCGTGAGGGCGGCGGGGCCGCCATGGCGGGTCCTGTTCTTCGGCACCGACCGCTTTGCCGTGACCGCCCTGCGAGCCCTGCGGGCCGCCGGGTACCGCCTGGGCACGGGGGAGAGGAGTCCGAGGGGAGACGGAGCCCCCAGAGAGGGGCAGAGGGGAACACGGGAGACGGGGAGGGAGGGAGGAGCCTGAGGGTGGACGGGGACGTGAGGAGCGCGGAGCCTGAGGGGACACGGAAGGGGCTGGGGAGGGTGACAGAGGGCTGGGCACCGAGGGATGGGAGATGAGGGCTCGTGATGAGGCTCAGAGGTTATTGAGGGATGGGGTGGAGTCGCGCGGGAGGAACCGTGGGTTGGGCAGGGAGGACGGCAGAAAAGTGGGGGGAAGGAGCCTAGGCGTGTGACAGGGTCCAGGGTCACACATTCTCTGGGGATTGGCACAGGGCCACAGCGAGGGGTGGAGGTGCTCCAGCCTTCACCTCAGTCTCCCTGCACGACGCCTTCAACGCCTTGTTCCCCCTCAGGGAGCCCAGCCAGGACTCGCTCGTGTCCCGGCTGGAGGTGGTGACCCTGCCCTCCCGCCTGCCCGGGGACCTGCCCGTGAGGAGCTGTGCCAGGGAGCTCCAGCTGCCTGTGCACGAGTGGCCACACACGGGACCCGTGGGACAGTTTGATGTGGGTGTGGTGGCATCTTTCGGACGCCTTCTAAGCGAGGACCTCATTCTGCAGTTCCCATAGTAAGTGTGTGGACTGCTTCGTTAGCAGAGCTGCACTCTCGTTTTAAGGCAGCATCTGTGATTTGCAGTAGGTGACGTCAGCTTCCCTGTGTTCATATGCTTAGCCTGAGCCCTATTGCTGTCATTGTGAAGTTCAGTGTTCTTTGACACATGGGTGTAAATTTATGCAAATATTCAGCAGAATATGTTTGCCTCTATTCCTCATGTCTGTCTGTGTTCACTGAGAAACTGAAGTTTATATAGTGTGACTTTTCCTGCAAGTGCATATTTAAGCCAGTAACACATGAGAAGATATGAGCTGATTGTAGTTTCACTGTAATATATGTTACACTCCATTTGCGTATGTTTCAGGTCCCATTCCTATACTAAATTGTGAATATTTCATTCCAGTGGTGTGCTGAATGTCCATCCTAGCTGTCTCCCACGATGGCGTGGTCCTGCACCCATAGTCCACACAGTGCTTCATGGTGATAAGGTGACTGGGGTGACAATTATGGAAATAAGACCAAAAAGGTAGGTTTGGTGTGCTTTGCATATGACTCACTGTTGCCTCTCAGGACTTTAAATAACCACTGCTGAAGTCATCATTTAACTCATTCTACATAACCACTATTTTTTTTAGTGTGTGTGATTAATTTTAAAGTTTGAAACACTTCAAAATGTTCATCTCACTATATGAGATTTGCCACAGTTACAGTATTTTAATAAGTGTGTAATTTGCGCTCCAGGGCTCTTCTTTAACTCTTAACATTATCTCAGGGAACAGACAGAGAGCAGTCACACAGTTTTATCAATAGGCTTGGTATGACAGTACAGAAAAGATCTGGTTTTCAGACTTCAGAGTCACCTGTAACATCCTGTAAGTGAACAGAAGACAAGAAATTGCCTGTCTAGACATGAAAGAGATTAAATGTTTTAGTTTCAGCCCAAACTCTGGCTTAAAAGGCTTGTGAAAATACATTATTTTAGTTACCTTTTTTTTCTTAGATGCTTGTCTAATAATAAATCCTGGGAAAGTGAAACAGATTTCCTCTGAGTATTTCAGGTTGTTTCTTCTGAGATCTCATGTTCTAAACTGTAAATGGTGTGTTCATATCAGTCTCAGCTTGCTGAGGAGAATCTTGCTGCCAAGAGAGATCTGGCATTCTCTTGTGTTGTCTTATGAACCATTTGATAATGTGAAATGACATCTGAAAAATAGCTTTAGAGGGGATAAAAAAGGGTAATTAGTAACTGAGCTAATGTACTGAATGCAGACTTTTGAACTGCTAATTAAGCTTCAGCTTCTGCAGTAAGGTTGTATGTTTTCTACCTTGCAGGTTTGATGTAGGTCCAATTATTAAGCAAGAAGAGGTTGCTGTTCCTCCCCACTGTACAGCACAGGAGCTGGAAGGGATGTTGGCAAAGATGGGTGCAAACATGGTAAAGTCCTGCCAGCTGTGTAATTTCTGGCTGGTACTTTGCTTTTAACATGTACAAACAGAATTCTTACTAATCTTGTTCTGAGCTGGCTTCAAGTTTAGGAGGAGGATGATGTGAAACTTGGTGTTTGTGAGCATTTTGCCTTGCTGAGAGGAGAGCTCAGTGGTCTGTGATCAGGCATCAGTATCAGTCCTGTGTTTTGCTGTTGTGTTTCTATTCAGTGAAGAACCCAAATCCTGTCTGTGGAGACAGTACAGGTTCTTTCATTTAAATGAATATCTGCTTTTCTATTTTAATAGTCAGCTTTTGTCCTGTTCTGGGATTAATATCAGAGAAGAGATCATCCATAAAAAAATACTTGCGTTTTTTAATTGTGATTCAGTGTGAAGGATGTCTTTTCTGTGTCTGTTTGTAGGATAAACATTGTCTGAATATACTGAGCCAATTTTCTAAAAGCTTGCAGGACAGTTTCACTGCTGAAAAAATAAGTTTTACTTTGTTTATTATCTCTTGAACATAGCTTGACTAATACTCTGTACAAAATTTAATTTTGCAGCTGTTAGCAGTTTTGAAGAAGTTGCCTGAAAGTTTGAAAAATAAAAAAGAGCAGCCAAAAGAAGGAGTAACATTTGGTAGGTACACATTGTTCTTAATGAGACTTTGTCATTTAAATTTTTTCCTTTATCAGCTGGAAAACTAAAGTTTCCTGCCATGCTGAGTTGTAATTTTTTAAAATTAATTTCTCAGTATGCTCTCTTCACTGCCTTCACTGGCTTAAAAAGTCGCACAGGAGAAAAATGCTTCACAATTCTTCAGACTTACTACATTAATGGGTTTTTTTTCCAGTTACTTGTACAATGTCAAAATCACTATTGATGTCACAAAATCTGAGCTTGTTATTCTTCATGATTGTAATGCAGACAGGGTTACAAGTGTGCTTGTAAGTATCATACAAGTTTGCAGTGCATAAGGTAAATAAAGGGAACAATTGAGAATAAAAAATAATCCAAATTTAGGTCTTTACAAAGTCTTTTCTCCAGTTCTTGTCTGAGATACCTTGGCTGGATGGCAACTATTGACCACTATTGGTCAGGAAAAACTGAGGTTAAAATAGAGTAAAGTAGTACAGCTGTTTACTAAAACATGCAAAGCAAAGTAAGAAATCTTCTAATTTATCTTTTCTCTCTAGCTCCTAAAATCTCTGTATCAAGGAGTTGTATAAAATGGGAAGAGCAAACAGCTGCACAAGTAATTCGACTGCATCGTGCAATAGGAAGTATGGTGAGACTGGATTTTTTGGAACCCTTTTCTGTCCTATAGCATGGCTGAGTTTGGTGTAGATATTTTAATTAATCACTAAACATCAGTTTTAGTTATTTCAGCCTCTGTAAACCTTGCATGTGTTCTAAAATCCTGGTAGTTTATCATTAGAGGTAGAATTAATGTGCAGGAGAATTTTCATGGACTTGATTCCAAGTGTGAAATCAGCTCAAAAATTTTATTTTGTTTCCTTAGCTCTGAGATTTTCCCTGATGTATTTGAGAAGGTCTGGAATGCTGCAGTGACATTTCTGCATGGCAGTAAACAGTGCAAACAGCCACAGTGAAGAGCTGTTGTAGCTAATTGCTTAACTCATTTCTGCATAGGTTAGTGGTTTGAGTTGAGGAAAGGTAATGAAAACTAAGTCTGATAAGGAAAATCTATCTAGACATACAGCTAAATTTTCCCTTAATGTTATTATCACAGGTATTTTGCCTAAGGAAAAAATTGCCTGGAAATGTGAAAATATTCTCAATATATCATCTGTTTTTGTTTCCAGTTTCCATTGCAGACACTCTGGAAGGGTACTACCGTTAAACTCCTGGATTTTGTGGAAGTGGACAATATCCCTGGTTTTCCTGGTATTTACTCTTAAATTATTAAAATTTTAAAACATTTTCTTTAGGAATCTTGAGTGCCATGTGGGTCAAGGTGTATGACTGATCAGGCCTTAGTGAGTGTTCATGGGTCAGATATGAAGTAGTGCCAGAGAATGACTGTTCTGATTGTTTGTGTTCATTTGGTTATAAAAAAACTCAGAATAAAATAAAATGTTTTACAGCAAAATAGTGACTCAAGATGGTTACCTTCCTTCAAAGGAACAGAAGTGATTCAAACCTTTTCTGTACTTATTGGCATAAAAATGCAGGGTGATCTTTCTTTGCTTTTAGATCAAATACTAAATGACT
This sequence comes from Parus major, assembly GCF_001522545.3. Taxonomy (NCBI): domain Eukaryota; kingdom Metazoa; phylum Chordata; class Aves; order Passeriformes; family Paridae; genus Parus; species Parus major. Next base: position 17,601,231 of record NC_031779.1, read on the forward strand.
GTGGAGTTGTTCCTGGTTCAGTACTGTTCCATAAAATGTCCCAAACATTGATAGCTCGCTGCAAGGTAGGCTTTTTCCGTTTGTTTTATATCCACTGCCCTAAAGATGAAGTTTTAGTATTTGTGTGGTGCATAACTTTTGTCTTAATTGTCCATTGTTAGTCTCCATACTAGTTTAGATCAGTACCAGCTGTTTTAATACCTTAAACTTTTAATTTCCATTAACCGGCTTTGCACATTTGCAAACAAGAATTTGACTTGCAGGCCTGATGACACTGAATAAAATGTATTCTGTAAGCCAGCCTATGGGAGCTAAAGATAGCTTTAAACATGGAAGAAGCTCACTGCTTTTTTTTTTTTTTTTTATTTTTAGGAAGGCTGGGTTGGAATCAAAACAGTCATTTTAAAGAAGAAGCTTACAGCAGTTGACTTCTACAATGGATATATGCACTCTTGGTTCCAGCAGAATCCAAGAACAGTTCATCAGGAATGCAGATTTCAAACACTCAAACTTAGCACGGCAAAAAAGACTCTGAAAGAGAGGGGAATATTGGCAAAGGATATAAAGCAATAAATGTATTTTTTAATGTCTGTAAGTTAATAGTAATATAAAATATTTCAAAGCCCACCTATAACATGAAACTTAATTAAGGGATGTCTTCCCATAGTGTTTGATCTTACTGTCATGCACATGTTTTCTTGGTGGGCTCCTGAAGATACTTCTTCTCTTTCCCCATTAAGGAAGAGAATCTCCATGAGCGCTGTAGATATTGAATAAATCCCTGTTTCCACTGTTGAGAAATAAATTTATTTTTATACAACATTTTCAGGGTTTTTTTGAGGACATTACTTTAATCTGAAAATACTAAAATCCAGTGAGCTTTTCTAATGCTCACTGAGCCTTAGACTGTCTAGTTTGATATTCTTGTGGATCCTAAAATTGTCTTTGTATCCCTACATTGAGGTAAATAACTTAGCTGAGAACATAGGAGAATCTTTTCCTGTCCATGATGATTTTCTTCCTTCCCCTTTCTGTTTTCCTATCCTGGGATATCTCCCACTTAAAATTTTTGTGCCCTCCATCCAGAAAATATGTTCTACCATTTCATTTTCTGATGGGAGAGGTTTTTACCTGATGAGGAGTTAATCTAATCCAAGATTTTCCTCAATCTGTCTTTGCTTAATGGCATATAGAAGGTATATATATGTATATATATTTATATTTTCTTTCATGTCAAGAACCCCAAGACTTGTGATTCTTACACTTTCTTGTCTTAAAAGAAGTAATGTTGCACTGAACAGCAGAGCAAAGAGTGGCTGTATCTTAGGAGCTTTTCTAATATTTGCTAACCTTTTCCTGCTGTTTCTGGGTTCTACTGAAGTAAAAGCAGAAAAATGTAGAAAAATGTGTCATATCACAAGGATTAAAATGTTTCTGAAGAAGCATCTGTTAAAGCAGCTGCTGCAGTATTTTTCTTCTATTGCCATTAGTCCATCAATTAACTGCCTCTGACAGGTTTTCCAAAACACATGGTCCTCCAAGAAATCCAAACTTATGAATCAGAGTCAAAAGCTGGGAACAACAGCAAGGTGGAAGGAAGTCAGGCTCCTGTGGAGAATTCCTGTTGTTCCTGACCACAGACTTGGTGCAGTTTGTGCTGCAGAAATTCTAAATCCGGCAAGTTTGCTTCCAAGAAAATGATGTATTTTTGTGTTTTGCTCCCTGCTACTTTTTGCAAGTGAAAGTTGTGGAGTCACTTCTTTTTTTTTGCTCTGTCCAGATTAGTCTGTAAACGTTAGTAACCGCTTTATGCCAGTAGAAGGGTGGGTGGGTCAGTGAGGTTTTTGTGTGTTTGTGAAGATGGTGGGTGTTTTGGAGCGTTTTCTGGGGCTTGCTACCTCACTGTATGGCAAAACCCCACCACCACAATTTAGAGATAATTTTAAGCACTAATGATAAAGAGTTTTGAACTTAAGTGTTTTACTTAACTGAGACTCAACAATTTCAGTGCTTCAGGATCCAACTTTTCAGATGTTCCAGATCCCTAGGCACTGGAAAATTAGTTCTTGTTCCTTATAACCTGAGCAAAATGAACAGCAAGGCATGACTCTCGCAGAAAGAATACAGTCAAAAGTTCAGGCAAAAAAGTCCCAGTTAAAAGCTTTTAGATATCCAAACTGTTAAATCAGCAGCTTCTTCCTAGAAGTGACTTGAGGAAAATTCTTTTAACTCCTTTGTGTTTCTTTCATCCTCAGTTTTAGGTCATGCCCGGTGTGAGACCAATTGCTGGCAGACAATAATTATCTGGTTCTCACTAAAGCATAAAGCAACAGGAAAAGTTTCCCTGTGTTTTTGGGAAGTTCGAGGTGGTGTGTGCCCAGAATCCCTGTAGATGGAGCTCGCTGCATCCCTTTTGGGTGAAAACCAAGGACAGCTGGACAGAAGATGGTGAAAATCCGGTACAGAACGCCTTCAGTTAGTTGTTTTATAGTGAATAATGTCTAAACCATATTGCAGCCAGGATCCCATGTACTTGTAACTCAATCTTTTAATCTGTGCAGGTTTGCTTTAAGAATTCTTTTGCTTTCTGTGTGAGAGGTTATAAAAGGTTAGACTGTTCTGTGTTGTTTAACAGTTGATGTCCTACTCTGAATATGCACAGCTTTACCCAAGTCATTTTATGGAGCAAAAGAAGGTAAGATTAATTTAATTTTTTATGAAAAAGGTCTTTGGCATGCTATTTTTGGCATGGTAGAGAAGTTTTAAATGGAATTGGTGTTCCCCAGGCAGCTGTTAGCTAGAATGTCTCTTTGGAAACTTTGCTTTCACCTGGCTCTGCAGGGATTTAACTCAGTAAGTAATGAAAATCTGATTATTTTTGCAGAAGAGACAAAACAAAAATGGGGCATTCACTGATGAGGTGTGGAATAGCATGTCAGGGTTGACTCTGGAACACAGTGATTTGATTCCCAGTACTGCTGATGAGGTTGAGTACAGCTACCCTGGCCACTAGAACAGAATCTTAACAAAATAAAACAGCTGTCCTCCTCTTAGAGGAGACAGGGAAAGCAGCAGGTATTCACAGACCCAACATCCACTATGGCTTGATTTAACGTCACTGGGACCAAATTACTGGCAGAACTGCAAAATATTTGGGCACCAGAAGGGCTCTGGTGTTGCATAGGCATTATTTCATCATGGATTTCAAATAGTAGAGGGAGTGATATTTCCTGGGATGCTGGTGACTCATTTTAGATGCATCTGTTTCATGTTCCACAACCTTACAACTCCCCCTGCTTCCTAGGAAACCTCTTTATTCCTGTTTTCTGAATACATTACAAATAAACAAAAAGAGTAAGTGACTAATGGGAGAAGTACTTGAGCCTTTTTATAAAGTTTTTTGCAAAATCCCCCAATAATTTGCTGGTCAAGGCCAGACAAGAATGTCTCCTTTTGTTTATCCTATCTGCTAGCATCCTGATAGCTTCTGGGAACCAGTAGTTTCCTTTAAAAACAGGAGGGATAGGTTACTGGATTTAAATGTGGATTGGAAACTAAGTGACCTTAATGGGAGATGGTTTGCCATTAGCCACAAACCTGCTGATGTTTAGGAGCCAGGTCTCCTTCTTCAGCCTGTTCCTCAAGGTTGGTGGTCCAAAGGCTAAGGGGCCAAGGGAGGAGCTGAGTCCCAGCCTTCCTGCATTCCTCCAGCTGATGCTCTCTGATCTGTGGGAGTGTGGGCTAGGTTTCAGGCTGCAGAAAGGACACCACCATGCACTGACTATAAATACAAGCTGAAGGAATCAGAACTGACATTGAACTGTAGTGTAAAATTTGTGTGAGTAGCAGATGTCAGGACCTTGCTGTAGCTTTGCTCCTATATAAACTTAATGTATTTGGGATAGTGACTCATCAGTAATGGTGAGGTGTTAGCACTGAGCAGTGGCTGTGTCAAGGTTGTTTTCTGTTGGTAGTGCTTAAAGACTCGTGTTTGAGACCTCTGTCTTGCTCTGTGTCCAACACAGTCTGCCAGCAGCCTCCTGGGAGAGCTCAGGGACTCGGTGAGTGCACAGATTAGTTTGTTCCTCCAAGTCAGCGCTAAGCTGCAGAGGGGGGCAGTTTGGGGAAACTTGGACAGCTCCTGGCTGTTCCAGGCTGTAGGGCCGTGACCATTTCAGTGTTGTTAAATACACATCTCTCCCCAGAAGGAAAAGCCCTGCACTCTGTTGTGTGTGACTGGCAAGCCCACATGCAGCACAGGGATCATCAGATCCTGAGTCTGCTTTCATCCATTTCTTGGGTTAGTCTGTAGAAGTCATTTGTGTTACTTCACTCTCAAAGTGATGAAACTAAGTTTGGCTGTCTGTCTGCAGAAGAGGAGGGGAGCAGAGGGAAGAGACATTTCTCTGCACAAGCCAAGAGCTTTGTGGGAAGGTCCAAGCTAATGCTCCCCACTGGCCGCCTTGGCTCCGACTCCTGCCAAGCCCTTGCAGCAGACTAGACACAAAAGAAAACACACAAAGTCTAAATTCAGTGGTATGAAAAGGATGTGCCAGAGTATTCCACAGCTCTTCCTTTTCTGCTTTTCTTTAATAACTGTCAATTTGCATAAAAAAGTGGATTATTAAGGGGTGTTTTTATGTGTTAAAGTATAATTCAGCCTGCCCTGTGTCAGACCTGAGAAACTGTTCTGAAGCTTGTTAAACACTGTTGAAAGATTCCCTATGCTCTTGATGGGCTGTAGGCATGGCAGCACAGGCCTAGAACTGGTTTCGTATCCATAGGATTAGATAGGGTAGGAGAGGGAAATCCATGCTGGGGCATGTGTTTGAATCCCAATTTGCATTCAATAGCACTGTCCACCTTTTCATGATCTTTCTTGGTGGTAATTTTGGTGTCAGAGACTTGCTGGCTTGTCTGCACCCCAAAAGTTTATTGGCAGTGTTTGCCTGTAAACATAAGATATCTCTGTGCTGTGAGGTCCTTGATTTCACTCTAGAAAGGGTGTGGGGTTGAAAGGACAATTTAATAGATCACTTGGAGAGGGATCACTGACCCCTTCTGTGGTCAGCTGTGCCTCCAGCTAAGAGCAACTTCTTGCCAGCACCTTATGCTTGCTGCTGCTGAGTGTGGACAGAATCCTATCTTCTCCCTGTCTCCACCCAGCACCGCTCTACATTGCCTGGTTTCCTATCATCCTTAAAGCATGAATTCCCAGCCAGCCCTCTTTTCCCTCCATCTTGTGCCACCCCTGAAGTCATCCCTGCCCAGACCTGCTGCTCTGATTCTCCCAGAACCATTGCTGACTCTACATATGTCAACCTGGGGAGAGATTACCTGACTGCAGCATGCCGTGGCCAAACCCTGGAGCTGCAGGAGAGTCAGGCACCCACAAAACCCCTCACCCATATCCAGGATCAGTCTCACACTGATAAAGTTGTGAGCTGTTTATGAACAGAAAGATGAAATTCTGCAGGTTATTCTTTGCTTAGCTCTGCGTGTGGTTTATTTACTTGGGCATTTCAAACACAAAAGTGACACACGTCGAAGTTACAAAATTACTTTTTTTATTAACCTACCCTATCGTAGAGCGTGGATTTTTTTGTTAAATAATGCAAGAAGCAAGAGAAAACTCTAGCTGTATCTACGTGGAGCCTACAAATCCACATGGCTTCTCTGTGCTATTGAGCATAGGAGTTCTTAGAAATGCAGCTGCCAGTAGTTTAGCTTGAATACAGTCATTCTAAAACAAGCTAGAAATAAATAAAATACTTACATTTCAAGTACGAAACCTTGCAGTTGAATTCAGTATGAGGAAATCAGTTTATTCCTTTTCATGTTACCAACTACTGTACAGGTACTTGGGCTGGCAAAGTCTGCAGATGCAGAACAGAAGAATGTTTTATGTACATACTTTACTGAATCATGTGTTTAGTCTTCCCTTTAGGCTATCATGTGAAGCTGTTTAATGTCAGGCAGAAAGAAGAATTTTATGGATGCATTTAATAAGACACAAACTCACTACCTCTGCTGGCCACCTATTGTCACCTTATGTCTTTCCTTTCTGGTGGGGAAAAAAAAATGGCACCTTAATTATGTCTCATAAATAATGACACCTACCAGCTTTCAATGACATTATTTAGCGGGTTGGTGTTACTTTCAAATGATATTTAATTGATCATGAGTGACTTTACCAGTGCTCCTATACAGCTCTAGTAGGTGGGACGTTGACCTATCATCGGGATCTTGGCTTGGTTGTTTCGGCGGCTTGCTGGTGGCCTCCGGTATGCAGGTCTCTGCCCTGGCAGAACCAGGATGGTCTGCTGGCCTGAGTCCCTCGGAGTCTGCTGGCCTGAGTCCCTTGGAGGCTGCTGGCCTGGGTCCCTCGGAGACTGCTGGCCTGGGTCCCTCGGAGACTGCTGGCCCAAGTTCCTCTGAGACTGGAAGATGCTTTGCTCTGTTGCACTCCTCTCCGAACAGGTGAACGTCAACCCAACACCAACGTCGCTCTTCATGGTTCTGGACGTGCCATCAGATGTGCCATCAAAACATCTGCCCAGGGCGATTTCTTTGGCAATCCTCGGGTCTTGGTCAGTGACTGTGTAGATGCCATAGTTGTGTCCCAGTGGGTCAAGAGGTGCTAGCATTGTGTACTCGCTGGTGTCATTGTTGGTGGCCATGGGGAGGTGGTTCACCAGATACTCATGGAGCATGCTGTTTACGCTCACTCGACGGCAGTTGCCTTGCGGGACCACTTTGACGAGCGTGCGGTCCACACGGTCCTGGTCAAAGAGCATTCCACTGCACTTGAACTCCAGGCAGGCTGTCGACACGTCCCGCTGCTGGGGGTCACGGATGCTGCGCACATCCCTGATGCCATAGAGCTTGCCGATGGTGCGTGGGTGCGTCCCACCCATGTTACGAGATCTTACGTTCACTTCCTGAGGTCCATTTATTTTTACTTTAATGTAGCAGGCTCTAAATTCCATAGGCTTGGGCCACCACGCCAGGTAGTCATCGGTCCAGCTCATGAGGTCATCTTCACTGAAGGGAACAGTGTTGTAGTCATACCGGTCTCCTTCTATCCTGTAAAACCTGAAGTGAGCAGCACTGTGTGGAGCTTCCTCACATTCACTGAGGTTTTCATAGGCATAAATAGGGCCATTGTTCTCTTCTGGGGAATTAGGGCTTGGCTTGGCCATGTTAATGCTAAATGCTGTTTTCTTGATGTTGGAGTCCTCGTGGTCTGTCCTCCTGTAGTTGAGCTTGTTGAGGTATGGCTGTGGGACCCCAATAGCAGCAGGGTTGAGTTTGGGAGCAGAGGGCACAGCTTCGAGCTCTTCACCCCCCATGCTTGCCAAGATATAAGCTCCGTAGGCTTCAGGGTTTTGCTCATCACAGAAGGCAGGCACACAGGCACCGTTGGGACCAGTGACTACGCTGTCAAAACGGCCCCATGCTCTGGGGTTGGAGGAGAACCCTGGTTCTGGCTCCATGTTTATAATAGAAATCACAACCCCTTGGATCTGCTCGCTTTGCAAAAATCTCTCACTTCTGTAGGCTCGGACTTTGACGTAGCACCGTCTGCTCTCGGGGACATCCAGGTTAAAAAGACGCCTCTCTTTGATCTCCATGTTCCCAACCAAAAAGGTTCTCTCCTCCCTTTTGCGCCTTGTGCTTTTCTCAATGTTGAAGTCCCCTTCTTCCTCCCATAAGCCTGTCTCTGGGTTCAGGGACCAAAGCTTCATCTCTTGCACATGCTCTGGCATCTTGACCTGAGCAGCATCCAAATGAACCTTGACCTTTTCTGCATTGAGGGACTCGGTGCCCTGTTCATCTGTGAAGTCCACTGAAAACATGCCGTATGTGCGGAGCGGAAATACATCTCCTTCCTCATCTACAAAGTTCAGGTCACTTTGTGTCACAGGGGCTGTGGAAATGTTTCTTGGGTCCAGAAATGTCACACTGGCTTTCACTTTGCCACTGTAAACCTCTCCATTTTTCCTATAAAATGCATTGGGAGGAATTTCTAATTCAGCAATTGGATCATCTTCCTCCATTTCCCCCAAAGAAATCACGTTAGTTTCAGTGGATTCCAGTGTAACAGGGGCTTTCTTTCTTAGTAGCTTGATCTCATGAAATACAGCACCTCCATTTTCCTTGAAGGGCAGAACCTTTGTTGTGTTCACAAACTTCTGCAGCCGGTCCACAAAAGTTAGAACCAGTCTCTCCATATCTGCTGGGACGTGGATGGAGAAGGTTCCCTTGTAGCCAGTCATACTCACTCTCTTGTTGCCCATGTAGATGTGGCCAAACCTCAGTGGCTCACCATTATCTGCTGCTGTGGCTCTGCCTCGAACCATTATTTTGGTCTCGGTGCATACTTTGCAACCACATTCAACGATGACTTTAGTGGGGAGCGTGTAGCCATCACAGGAGATGTCCCTGGTTTCCATCTTGGATACCCCACAGCAGTAGGAGACATTGTCCTTACACCGAAGTCCCTTATCCAGCTTCCCCGCACAGGTCTTTGCTGGGCACTTGCCCACATCATAATAGAAGGAGTTTGTTGCTTTTTGGAAGCAATCGTGAGGAAGTCGGATGAGGTGGCTTTGAGGTTGGGAGTCACAGGCTGCCTCTTTTGTTCCTGTTGAATAGGATTTCTTAATGAGCAGTATGAAATAATTGTACAGTCATTGCTATGTTGTCTGAAACCTCAGAGCTCCTAAACGTTGCTCCTAAACATTGCTCCTAAAAGCAGTGGGGTTTTTTCAGGATTTTGATGAGCAGATTAACTCATTTCAGTGAAGCAAGTAGCTCAGCTTTAGCTTTAGGACCCTCATTAAGAGCTGTTTGCAGGATCCTCTCTGCTCCTGCTTATCCACTATGGTTATCCAGCTCACCCTCAGCTAGATGCTCTGCTGCTTGGCTTTTTGACTATGGCAAGACTAGAATATATCCCAAGACTTTAAAAACAGCCCTAAACAAGCAGAAATATTCCCCTGTCAGGCACCAAGTACAGTGAAAAATCTCCTGACAGCAGCAGGTTGAGGTTGATAGGCCACCTGCAATCCAGAGCTCTGGTTTGTAGGGAGCATCTGGTTCATAACCAGCTCACTCAAGCTTATCTGCAAACAGGTGAATGATATAAACCTCAAGTATTTTTCCTGTGATGTTTCTTTACCAGATGTACCACAGTTTCTGGTTCCTGCACACCAACACCTCCCCAGCTGCTTGGAGAACATCAGGCACATTTTCTCTTACCTATGACAGCCAGCTTGGCAACTTGAGACTTTGCTGACCCTCCAGCACTGCTGGCCTTGCAGAAATACTCTCCTGACTGTTCTCTCTTCAGGTTCTTCAGAATAAGGTTGTTTTTATATTTGTACAAGGAGGGATCCAGCAGTGAGCCATTGTGGTACCTGCCAGGAACAGAGAGGGGACAGAGATTGACCATCTGTCTGGAGCACAGCAAAGGCTTAATCCTGTGTCATTCTATGTGGATTTTGCCAGATTTCCTGCCTCAGTTTCCCTGAGGTTCTAGTAGTCTAGGAGGCATCACCTAAAAATATTTCCCCTGGTCCTGGCAGTGATGTGTCTGCTGGACAGCTGGCAGGCAGGCAGAGCTGCCAGTTGTGTCTGATGAGGTTTTTAAACTCTTTCTTTGTGTGTTTTTCCAGTGAATCCCTCAGCAGATGACATTGCTGTGCCATCATGAGGAAGCCATCACTTGCAGCCATCAGTTCTCAGCACATTTAACTGTTTTATAGCTAAACCTCCCCATTTATGGAGATGGTAAGGAGATAAAACTGGCATCCATGGGACAGCTAAGATTTCTGGCAGATCAAATTCAAGCTCCTTACCAGAGGTAGCGATCGGGAGCTGGGCTCCCTCGAGCATCACAGCAGAGTGACACACTCTGTCCCACTCTCCTGGCTTTGTCCTCAGGGCTCCTGAAAACGTAGGGCTTTCCTGCAGGGGAAGGAAAAGGCCATCTCATTACTTTTCCTCTCATAAGACCACAAGTCTCATAAGTTTATTTGTAATGCCTGCACAAAGCTTCCTGCATTCCCCCTCTTTGGGGCTACCTGATCGATGCAGCTGCACTTGGATTGCCAGGTTTCTTCGGTTGCTCTCGGGCACGGTGACAGTTGCTGTTGCATATTTGGCTTTCTTTATTTTAAGGGTGTTTTTCCCATCAGGACAAATCCCTGGGATCCTAAACATGCCTCTGTTATCAGCCATTGTCAACAGCTTGAGTTTCTTGGCTTGCAGGTAGACCCGGGCATCAGCAGCAGGTGACCCATCCTCGAGAGACACCTTCCCATGCAGGGTGGCATCCTCACACATGCAGGTGTCACAGTCAGCGTTGACACGGCCCATGGGGCAGGTGATGTTGCAGGCTGGAGGAGAAGCAGATAGGTCAAAAACCAGCCCCAATTCCCCACAACACTCACAGCATGTTCTTGCATCTGCTTTTAATTTAGATGCAATAAGGCATATAGTGCATAAGGAGTAAATTGTATCCAAAACATATTTTTCATGATTATCCACAGCTGTGCATTAGAAAGGCAGGGACAATGTCATTTTGAACCTGACAATTAGTAGAAATCAGCCACATGGATATAATTACAGCTAGGAACTGTTATTTACCTTCCCCAAAGGGCTGAATTTCAGGGAAATTTGAATCCAGATCAGCATGTGAGCTCTTAGCTCAACCCTGGCAATACTTCAAATTCAATGTCATAAACTTTCTAGGTTTCTGTTACTAGTGCATACCCAGAAGTTGTGATTTTGGGCTATCCCAAAAGCTGTCTGCCCTTATTCAATGGTATCCTGGCTTGGGCAAGATGTGAGATAATTGCCAAGTGAGCATTACCTGATGGGTTTAAAATTTGTGCTCACAAATATGATTCTGTTCTCATTTAGCTGTGATTAATCCTAAACAATAATCTATCTTTTCCCAAGGCTCAGGTAATTCCTTTTACAATCACCAAGCATTCCTGTACAGGAGCTGTGTGATATTTCAAAGACAGAAATAAATGTAAGAAATCAGGGAAAACCTGAAACAACTTTTCTGCACAAAACATGTTTTCAGAATTTTTTCAGAATTATTTGGTTAAAAGGGGATTATAAGAATAATATAATTAATTACAAGCCCCTTTAGCAGGGACTATGGCAATTTGATATTCCCAAATCATCTCTTTCCTGGAGGTTGCATGGACACAGCTGTCTGGAGTCACTGACTCCACCTTGAGAGCTGCTGTTATAACAAGATTAACGAGATTTTTTTTCTATATCCCCAAGCTATTGTGAATCCCTGTTATCTTTGTGTTTGGCTATAAACTCTCCATGCTCTGCTCTTTGTACTCTCTAGCCCTGCTCAGGAATCACCAAATCCTGTCAAAGAAGAGAAAGATGGTAAAATGACAGCAGAGTACAACACCTGGACAGTGGTGAGACAGCAACATCCTCCCCTACCCATAAGTGAGTTTATAGGAGCACCTGAGCAAACATGTCCAATGCAGAGCCGCCCTTCCTCAGTTGCTTCATTACAGTGCACGCCCCAGAGGCGCTCAGCTAGGCAGGATCTGGTACGCTTCTGCACCCCGGTTTGGCCACACTTTGCTGAGCACTCGCTCCATTTCGACCATGGAGACAAAAACCTTTTTGAATCTTGCGCCAGTGGACCTTGAATAACATCAGTGGTGCGTTACTGAGAGGCACATTACACAGACAGCTGCCCAAAAACAGGCAGTTGGGTTTTAGCAGCTTCTATAGAGCTCAGACTATACATTTGGATATTACACACCACGTGGATTAAACAAACTCAAAGCATGTTTAGGGAGCTGGGAATTAAAGCATGAGAAGGTGTCTGAAGGCTTCTGACTTAATTCCCCATAGGCTCCCAAATTCAGGATGATTAAGATAAACCCAAGGGGAGCAAAGTGCAGGCAGCTCATGCTTAGTGTTGAATAACTTTGGCTTAAGGAAATCAAACACACATTCTCATTTAAATGTTGTTTGAGGGGCAACACTTGTCTGTTTCAGATGTCATTAAATAGTTTTTAAAAAAAGTAAAATGGTTAAATAGTTACAAAAAAGGGGTAAAATTGTTGGTATGATCATGTTGAATGTCTTTAACCAAATTTCAACATATGTTTTCTATAGGGGCAGCATGTGTCCTATTGTGAACACCACTTTTACTGAGTGCAAACCAGAAGCTTGAGATGCTACCGAGCAGGGTGAGCATGTCAGGAGCCAGCTGATGGGTAAAACAGAGAAAATTTGCAAAACACATTGAGAGTTTAATATGAGGTTAGATTTTGAAAGGATTTTTTTAACCAGGCTACTAGATGTTATTAATCTAAGCTACTTTAAATGGATGAGATTCACTCCAAGTCTGTGGTTTGGGCTTTTTTTAAAATGAGAGTGTTCAAATAATGTTTATGAGGATCTGCTAGTGACTAAAGTTTCTAAAAATGAAGTTTCTTGGAGATGTGTGCTATGTCATCTCCTGTACCTATTCTTCCACCCAATTTGTAATAGAGCAGGTTAATTTTTTTCCTAGAAAGGCAGACAGACACAGGGCTGGACTGTTCAAATTGTGAATGGGTGGTTGAAAACAATCCTGGCTTATAAAAGCAGGTGGGTGGAAAAGTCCATTTAAATCGGAACAGATAGGAGAGCTTCATGTTTGGCTTGAAGTAAGTGCTTGGCTTAGATGGGCAGGGTTTTAACCTGTTGGCATGACATCTCTAGTTCAGCATCCCAAGTAGTGGGATCCATGACTTACTAGTTAGCAATTTGAGGCTTGCAGGAAGAGGTGGGCTTGGGGATGTGGTCACATCCTGTGGATAAATTCCTACTTTTGCTTGCTCCAAGCAAAAATTTAATGTGCAACAGATTAAAGTGGGATCTCAGCAAGATCCTAAGCTTGTTTGGGATCAGCTGCTTTAATCTACAAGGCTGGTGATGATAGGAAATGAGCAGGAGAATCCTGTGGAGGAAAATGGCGTTATATAGCTCTGGGGGTAGCATTTTGACAGGAGGAAAAGCAGAAAGTGGAGGATGAGGTAGAAGCTGAAGGGTCAAGCATTGGTGGGAACATGGGAAGGGACAGGACTGGCCCAGGGCACTGGCCAGCAGGAACGTACTGCGTCTGACGTAGGTGAAGGTTGGGTCTCCACGGCGAGAGCTGCTCCTCGTACCTGTGGGCAGAGGGATGATTCAGGCAGGGTTTGCCAGCCAGGGGACCAGCCCCAGCATCACTGCCTTGTGCTATCCACTTAGAGGGGAAAACTATTTTACTGTTAGTTTTCAAAAAAAATACCTCGCAGCAAGTGGAGGGGACCTCTCAGTGTTCGTGGGTTTGGTGCTTTGATTCTTCCCAGTGGCTAAGAGAGCTGCTGGGAGCTGGACAAAAGACTGGGAAAATCCCCAAGTCCTTTGGCATGGCCAGCCCTTTCAGTGCCTGCTGGAATTTAAATTGTGAACCCTGGACAGTAAAGATGAGAGGTCAGGGCATCTCCCTGGATTAATGAGCAGAGTGGGCTCTGCAGGTAATTAATCCCCCACAGGCTTTGATTCTAAAGGAATGGTGTCACAAACTGCCCAGGGTGTGGGGACAGGCTGGGCAGGGTAAAGGCAGGTCAGAGCATGTGCTGGCCCATCCCTGGGCTCTTCTCACCCCCCCAGCCTGCGCGTGCCTCCCACAGGAGCTGGGGCTGTGGTCACACGTTGACCTTCCCTTTTCCAGGAGAGGAGCCAACAGCGTGTGTCAACGATAGCCAAAACCCTACAGGAGGTTGTGAATATTAACATTTATTCCATTGCCTAAATCATAGAATGATTCTAACCCTAAATGTCCTCTTCTATTCAAATAATACAGATTAGTTGTAATTTGTTGGGAAAATTGTCCAGCAAGGAAAATCCACCCAAGGTGGGAATTAACTTACTCTCCAAGCTGAGCATTACCAGCGGGCTGAAGGTTCTCTGTCCTATCTGGACCCTGCTGAGGGCTGGTTTCAGAATCCTTTGTCCTGAGGGTCAATAAATGAACGAATAAATTAGATTCAAGGAATTGCACATCCTTAGGCTCAATATTACAGCTTTCCCATTGGACTGTGGCTGGTTAGAGCTCCTGTAGGATGCAGCACAGGAGATGCCAAGAGAAGGACATAATGGAGATGTCCCACAGCATCTCTGCAGCTCAGGTATGATACAAATTTTCTATTTCCCTTAGCAAAGAAGAAAAACTTTTTTTGTACTTGTTGTTTCTAAGGGACAAGAACTGGTTTCTGGACTTATTATCCACCTGAGTGCTCGATAGGAGCTGATGGCCATGGCTGGTTCTTAGGGTGCTTGCTGGGACTGGTCCCATACAAACTGGGCAGCTGAGCCCCAGCACCAGCTCTGCCCTGTGGGTGCAGACTGGACACTATGGGGTCTCATGGGACAGCAGGCAGGGATGGTCCCAGCATGGCCCGTGAGCTGGGGAGCTCATCACTGGTCAACCAGAGGCTCACTGTCTCGCAGACTGGCTTTGCTCATCTGGCTGGATGGGAGCCAGTCCTTGTGTGGAAGTTGTCTGGCTGGGCAAACGCTGCAGTGACCCAGACCAGCACCCAGCATCAGTGTCGGGCTGTGTTTGCTGGCTCAGCGGCTGCCGACAGACGTGCCTGCACTGGCATGGGCAGGGGACAGCACAGTGACTGGAATAGAGATGTTTAACCTTCACCTAAAACAGATGTGGCTCCCATGAGGAGGAGGAGGAGGACGATCCAGCCTTTCATGGTGACCATCGTTGTCTCCAGAGGTGACCAGGGGCTTCCTGGAGTTTCCACAGCTGTCCCACGCCTTCCCCAGTCCTGCAGAGACAAGCCTGACCTTGTCGAAGCTCACCCAGGTCCTGCTTCTCTTCTTTGGGGAGCTTCTCCCAGGCTGAACCACTCCAAAACGTGCCACAGGGCCACTTATACCCCCTGCTCCCCCACCCCCAGCAGCTCTTCATTTACTCCCACAGTGAGGAGCAGCAGGGGCTCCACATCTGTGCTCACATCCCCCCTGCTTCTCACCATCACATCTGAGCCCAAATCTATTCTGCAGAGCACTGCTTTGTAACACCATCTCCTTAACATGCCTTGGAACAGCCTGAATACTTTTGCAGGGAGCTCTCACAGCCCACACAGCTCTGCAGATTCCCTGGCACCCAGCTCTGCTCCCCACAGGAGCATCCCCATGCCTCCATCCTTCTGCCTGCAAACTGGGCATAGTGTAAGGATAGCATCTTATCCCAGTACATCCCAGAGAGTGAGGAGAGGGAAGGCTCTTGAGCACCTCTGAAAGCAGAAAACACCATTCACAAGCCAAGTCTTTACTGAAAATGTAGCAAGAAGCTCAGTATTTTCCTTTTCCCACAGGCACAGATGTGGGACTGAGGTTTTGTGTCAGTATTCACCAGCTCAGCCACTTCAGATTTTGTTTTCAGTGAGTCTCTTTGCCCTAGAGCATCAAGCATTTGAGTATTTAATTTCTGAATGTACCTGTGGAGCTGGTGTTATCCCTAATGCCTACAGCTGGAATTCCAGGTGCTTTATTTTATGGACCCAAAATTAATGAACTGGGAGGAGGGGAGAATATTGCCCCAGCCATTTGGTACCTCAGTTTACCCATAAAATGGGGCTGACAAAGAGCAGCCAGTGGTGAGAACACTGTTATTTGTAAGTGGTACTAACCATCCCCTCTGAGACTGGGGAATGTGGGACTAGGAAATACTTTGATTATGGCTCAACAAATCCCAGTCAAGCAAAAATAACAAGCAACACATGAGCAGTGTTTTGTGGGCTTACGGTGGGGTTGTGAGCTCGCAGTCAGACAATAACCAGGAAGAAATTATTCCTGTTTCCCACTTGGCGACTATTTTTGGAGCTGACTGCAACTTGTTCAGCACTGGGTTTGGGATTGGGATATATCCCTCTGTACCCAGACACACGGAGCTAGAAAAGGGGGGTTCAAACAGCCAGATCTTGGCAGCAGGGAAGGTTTGGAGCTGCCTGTGTCCCCTGTCTGGCAGGAGGCTGGGGAAGCCACTGCGGGAGATGAAACAGCCCCACGTAAGCAAAGCCCCCCACAACCCCACTCCAGCTCTCCCAGTAACCCTTTCCCAAGCCCATTAGCTGGGACGAGGAAGGGAGGAGCGGGACGCAGGGAACTGCATCCCCATCGGCGTTTTTCAGCCTCTGTGCCGTCATCTGCCCGTTAATTAATTTCCACCTCACCTTCAGTCGCAGCCGCTCTTAATTACACCGCCTTAGCACAACACAAGAATTCTATAACCACTATCTACCACAGAAGGAAAAACAGCATGATTGGGTTGGGTTTTTTTCTCTTACCTAAAAAGCCATAAAAACCCCACTTAAGGAGAGTCCCGTCTTCTCACCACGGAGCCGCCAACCGAGCTGAGATCCGCGGGCGAGACTAGGGCTTGTCAGCTGCGGGTTCAGGGATTTGCTGCCAGTTGGGAAGGAGAGAGAGCTGCAGCTTACCGAAACCTCCCCTGCGCCGAGCGGAGCCGGGCTGTGTGCGAGCCTCCCGCCGCCGAGGCGGCGAGGTCGCTTATATAGCCCGGCGTGTAGCTTAGGGGATGGCAGCGAGCCACCGGCCGCAAGCACAAACAGATCGGACGCGCGAGGAAACCGCAGCCTGAATAATCCCTTAATAAGATGATGGTAAACAGAAACCTGTGGCGATGCCACGGCGTGGCGGCTGCTGCTGCTGCTGCTGGGACAGGGCACGGTGTGGGTACCACGTCCTGGTGTGGGCACTGCATCCCAGCACAGCACTGTCACTGTTTGGGGTTTACCCGGGGTCTGGATCTGAAATAGACGCTGCTGAGTGTTGAAGGTGGAGATACAGCTAACAGGCAGTGAGTTTTGGGGATGCTTTTTTGGCTTTACCTGGTCTGGGACAAATGTGGTGCCTACCCAGCAGTGCACGTGGATTTGCCCCATTTTGCAGGTGTGGGGTATGGCTCAGCTGGGCACTGTTCCCTGCACTGCCTGCCCACCTTTGCCCCTGTGCTGGCTCTGGCAGGGGTCAAATGAGGATGCTCTGGGAATGTGAGGATGTGGGACAAAGTCAGTGGAATTGAACAACTGAGGTAGCACAGAGCTGCAGAGGCAGGACCTTGTAAATAAGTGTGACTGCATCTCAAGCCATGGGGCGATCTAGCAATGACTCCTAACCAGAGTTGCCTGCTTGCCCCAGTCTGGCTTCAGCCTTACAGGCTTTTCCTCCCTTTGCAGCCACATTTTTCTCATGTAACTTGTGGCAGCTGATCTGTGGACACAGGGTTCCTGGGTGTTTACAAAGCATGTGGCCTTGTGCGAGTGACTGCTACCCATGCATGCAGCCCTGGAGCCACTGGACTGTACAGATGGTTGCTGCAGGAATGTGGTGTGAGAGCACATGCTTTATGTGTCTGGAGCAACCCCCAAAAGAAAGGGATGGGTGTTGGGATAGCCAGTGGGGACCCATGGTGTCCCAGACTGCCTCCTGGTAATCCTTGTCAGCCCTGCTGCTGGAGAGAGTGGTGCAGGAGGAACACAGATCAAGATGTCACATAAAAATAATCAGCGGTGAGCTACACTGGCTCCTGTTTATGTTTACAAGGGAAAAGGAAAAAACACCTGAGATGTGCCAAAAAATGGCAGAATGTTTATCTGGTGGGCAAGGAGTGCCCAGACCTCTGACATAAACATGGATATCATCTCTGTTTCCCCTCTGTGATGAAGATGAGATGTGGGAAAAGTGCTGAGGCAGAGAGTAGGAATTCATCTTCCCCGGATGGAACTTACCTCCCACCATTGCTGACCCACACTAGGCACAGCACTGATTCCTTCACAAGACACCTCCAGTCCCACCGGCTGCTTGCTCATATCCTGGCATCAATTTCTATGGGTTGCACTACTTGGTAAAGAAACTGTTTTATTCCTTTTACTGTTCTGCAAAAGGAATAAAATGTTATTCCTTATGTTATGGAAATGGGATGACAGCTCTAACCCAGTGCGGGTGCAGGCATTTCTGCAGGGGATTTTGCAACCTCCTTAGCATGGCTGTTGTCTCTCTAGCATGTCTCCTTCAAGACAGGCTCTGGAGACATGTTTCGGGAGCAGGTTTGGGACATGTAAGTTCATGCAAACCCCAGTTCTCTAGAAAAGTTCATTTGCACAGTCTCTCTTGGCTTGACCATCCCTTGATGCAGCTCTGACATGTGGCTGACTTCGGAGGGAACATCATGAGAAGAGCCCCAGATGTTCCCAGTGCTGAGCACCACCAGCTCTGGGAGAGGCTTTCCATCTGCCTGGAGGTGAATGATGCCCCAGCCCATAGGGTGGAGAGGACAAGTTAGGGACTGCCCCATGACTGGGGTGGTCTGCAGGGGTGTAGTACCTGTGACCAGTGACTAGGATGCATCCCAGACCAAACTGCTCCTTTCTGCCCATCATCTGTGGCTTCAGCTGCCTAAGGCTGCTGCTTCCCATCAGAAAGCAGCAGATCCACAGTCTCTTGGACTCATTCCCCTCCTGGATTAATGCTGGGGAGCCTACCCAAATCTCATGGTTTTTTTCCATGGTTTCATCACTAATGTGTAATTACAAAGCCATAAGGTATTTATGTGAATGCTGCCATGCTTAGAGCTCCCTCTGACCAGTGCTGAGGCTGGGGCAGTATCAGAGGAGTGTGACAGCAGATGGTGCCAGCAGCATCTCCCTCCCCACACATCATTTTTCTTGCATTCATCTAATAAATCCAGGGGAAAACTGGCTAGTAATGCTCATCCTGGTTCTTCATGTCTCCCACCATTTCTAGTACATCATGGGCTGAGTGACCATCTCCAAAATCCAGCTGCACCATGCCAGGAGGATAACAGGGTTGGAGGGGCTGCTCTCAGGGCTGCAGGTGGAATTCACAGGCTGTGGGGTCTGTGAAATGCTCTGTGGGGCTCATAAATCCCCTTTTGGGCCAAGGCCCTGCCTAATTCCCTGCTTCTGCCCTTGTCCTCCCTCCCTGCGCCCTCTCCACTCCGCCAAAGGGAGCTGACAGTTATTTTCCCCTGCTGCATGTTTCTGGGCTTGCTTCTGTTTACGGAGATGGGAATTAAAATAACTGATTGATGACTTTGTTCCATCCCAAACACTTTGGGGAAGTTTGTGTGGTTTAGAAGGGAGAGTTGGGAGCTGGGATTTCATTAAGCACTTGGCTCCCAGCACTTCTCCAGCCATGCTCCAGGGGTGGCTAATGTTGTTTTTTAAATCCTGTTTTGCTATCCCAGGAGCCAGAGTGGCGATTTCCATGGTTTGTAGGAGAACTTGGAGATGTGGCAGGTCCCTGAGGTTCCCTTTGAGTTCTGAAACACCAGCAAACCTTGTAGCCGCTGCAATATTGTTTCACTTAAGCCCTCCTCCACCGCTTCATCAGCACAAAATCGCACTCCAGCTGCCTAAAATCTTTGGAAAAGAGCCAAAAAAATGAATTACTAGAGTTTGTTTTCATTGTGTGGATGAGGATTTACAGGCTGTGACTGGGAGAAAAGGAGTGAGTGGACCTTTTTCCCCTCTGGAAGGATTTTCTTGGGAGCTAAAACTCCTACAGGGGCTCAGTAGTGCTCAGCTCCATAAACATCATTTATGGAACAGATACAAAAGGCAGCACACTATGGGGATACCAGGACAGCCAGGATCCAGGGAAAGACTGATTTTAGCTCTGGAGCTCAGTAAGCCTTTTTCTGCAGTGATGAAAGAGCCAGGAGTGAGGAGACAGTGTCTGTGCTGGTTGCGGGGTCTGCTCCACAGGGTAGGCCCCCAAATGTTTGCTGGCACCAACACAACACAACTGACTCCTGACATCAAAAAGAGGTGCCCTCTATTCCATGATTCAATCTGTAAAGGAAAAGGGCTTTTTCTAGTGCTTTTGCAGGGCATGTTTGCTACTGGAGTGCCCAGGGACTGTCACCTTCCAACCTGCTTCACACATGTAGACCCACGTACCCTGGGGAGGGATTCACTGGCATATCCTGGATTGCAGAAGGGTCCCACTGGTATTTCCCTCTTAGGTGCCATGGTCATATATCTGCTGTCTCTCCTTCCCTGTCAGAGCTTGAAGGGGCAGAAACCATGATGCTGTGAGAGCACCAGAACAATAACTCAATAACAAATCACTTTTTAATTATGTGTCTGAGCTCGGGAAATTAAGATAAGAATTCTGACTCATTTAGAAACTCTCTTCGAGATGGAGAAGGCCATTATTTTCAAGCCCTCCATGAATAATGCATATCCCAGCCTTTTCCTGGAGCATTAACTGCTCAGGGACACTTGCAGGGTAGCATCATGGTGTGGGGAACATCCTGCCCACAGATGTGGCAGGGCCTGAGCTATTGCACAACCTCTGATCAGTGATGTAAAAGCGGTTGCAGGATGGGAACAGGCGTGATGGGAATGTGGCCAGCTCCAGGCCAGGACAGCACCTCAATGGGGACATTTACACTGCAAAGGAAGGGCAGGAGCAGAGCTCCAGCCCACAGTCCAGTGGCTGTTTGCTTTAGCTCTGGACAGGGTTGGATGGACAAAGACCATCCTGTGTCAAAGTCCATGTTGATTTGGGTAATTAATCTCTCCTGAAGAAATCCTTGATTTATTGCTCCTGTTTATGGGTATTGGCTTTGGGCTGGGTTGCACTCCAGGCTGTGCACCCGTGCTGGCACAGGGAGCAGCCTCCCACACATGGGATGGCAATCCCTGGTCTCATCTGTGCCTTTTCTTCCATATTCTTGCTATAAACCAAGTTGAAGTGGGCAGGTTTGCAGCGATTTACACCAGCAAAACATCAGCCAGTTTTTCCTAAAAACAGCAAAATCCTGCCTGATCCATGAGTGTGCAGGGGAGGGCTTGGTTCTTCCAGTTTGTCTTTCTCCTGTTCTGCAGGAATTGCACTGGCAGCACATTGCAGAGATGTAGTGTAAGTCAGACCAGAGGCAACAGTGATGGCAATGAAAGTGAAGCTTTGAGTTAAAAAATGTTTTTTAGTGTTTGGCCGAGCCTCTATGTGGAATGGACAGGAAGATAAAAGAGGGGGAACCGTGAGGGTGATGGGCACGCCTTGTTGAACCATGTTGAATTCCATGTGGGAATTTCTGTCGGGTTAATTATTGCACTGAGCAATGTGGAGCTGTGCTTGGGCTGGGGTAATCAGGGTTGATCCACCCCCAGGTTTCAACTCTGAAAGAATTTGCTAGCATCCCCACTGGCAAAAGAGAGCATGGAAATGCCTTCCCTTCCTGGAGTGCCTGTGGTCATGGGGGCGACCGGAGATGTAAAATATCTCACGACCTCATGCACTATGCCAAGGACATGCTTGGAAAAGCCAATCTCTGCCGAGCTAATTCCAGCACTGCTGGGATTCCCCCTGGAATACGTGGCCAGATCAGCTTTCACTGGAGGATAAATGTGTGTTTGCTGGGAGCACACCAGAGGGTTTGGTGGGGCCAAGGGTTGCTGAAGAAAGGCCTGGCAGCTGCTGGTGTGAGCACCTTTTCCCATCTGAGACAAAAACTGCTGAGAGCAGATTGCAAAGGCAGTGTGGGAGATGAGCACTTCTGCAGGGAAACAGCAGGAGCAAATTGAATGCTGGCTCCCAGAAACACCTCCCTGGGAGGCCAATTCTGGATGGGGGAGATGTCAGCACTGATGCTCATCCTTAGGGATAGTCACTGGGTTCCTACATGCAGTCCCATAGCTTGGCTCAGAGCAGATTTCTTGTGGGAGGGTAAAAGCAGAGCTGGGGAGCAGAAATTATATCACTCTGGCTCATTAAACTCAGCATTGATGATATCTATCCCCACCAAGACACTGATCCTTTCCTAAAAGCATAGAGAAGGATCCTGTGCCTGCATAAAGTTCGCCCTGGAGTATCTTTAAGCTTTGAAAACTGCTTGGAGATATGAAGCTCATGGGAAAGAGGTGTCAGGGGAGCTGTTCCCTGCTTTTTGCTCCTGCAAGCCCTGTGTAACTCTGCCAAGGGTCCCAAGGGTCCCTCTGTGGGCCCCAAGGGTCCCACAGCGATGTCAGCTTTCCTCACATCTCACCTCTCCCCGAGTGCTGTAAAGGAGAGCAGTCCTTGAATCTGGCCAATGTTTAGGAAGGAGCATCCAGAAGGAGCACTGAAATATGGCCTTGGGACACACAATCCTATTTGAGAGCTTGGAGGCAGGAGGATATTTGGAGCAACACAAGGGACAGGTTGCACAGGGAATAAAAAAAGCAGAGGATAAAAGAGGGCACAGAAGGCAAAGGCAAGGAGAGCAACTAAACCCTGTCCAAAAACAAGGGCAAAATTGTTCACTTCCATGGTTAGTCACAACGAAAACATTGGCATTTCATAATTTCTTCCAGCTTGAGAAAAATACCCCATTAGGGCAGTGAGAGCCCTGACTGGGCCAGTGTGTGCTGAAACTGAAGGGGACCCATGACCCCTCTTCTGACCCTGTGGGTTATTTTCTTCCTTTACTGGGGACTGGGATGCCAGGTGAAAGTTCCCAAATAATTTCCTCCCCATATAGATTCCAGCCTGGCAGGAAAGCAAAGCTGCTGTGGGGAAGCTGAGCAGAATGGAGCAGTGATGCACACACCACCAGATTTTATCACTTGGTGGTGGGCAGATGGGGCTCAGCACCAGATCCCCCACCATGTTTCTTGGGGTTTGACCTCAGGATTTGGTCTGAGGTGATAAATTCCCTCCTCTTTCTTTTCCAGTTTAGAGATGAGGAGGGGATGTTGCTGTAGTTAACATGTCCTGGTGAGAGACAGGGGAGAGACCCTGAGAGCTGCTGCTCTGCATGGGAAGATGTAAATCTGGGGAACCCCTGGTAATGATGCTCTGGACATCTGAGCTCAGCAGCATCAGGGACACCAGCCTGGGGTATTAAAAGGTGGGTATTGCAGCAGGTTTAAGCATGTTTTTTCCACTACCCCTGTCTGATGGTGTGATACCCCCCAGAGAGGGTTTTTTATCAGTGAGGTTTTGATATACAAAGCTGAATCAGAAACAGAGCATTTTCTCACCGAGAAATGGTCTAAAGGCACAGTTTACCAAGTAATTGAGCCCGGAAGGCAGGACAGATCCCTCCCTCTGCTTTAAACAGGGTTTTTAGGAGGGGGATGGGGTGATCCAGATTATCCCCAGGAGGGGCAGCAATTACCATCCCTCCTTGGCAGGTTCAGCAGAGCGGCTAGGGCCGGCTGAGCAGGCAGAATGGGGTGCTGGTTTATCCCCGGTGATCACTGGGCTTTGTGTCTCTGTCTTTTGCTGCAGAGATTTTGGAGAATTTTGGGTGATGCCCTGTTTCAGACCTGTTTGTAACTTACAGCACAGTGGCACCGTGCTAATTTTTATGATGCTGTTATTTAATGAAAAGGCTGAAAACTGGGAGCTTCCCAATCGCTTGACTTGTGAACTTTGGGTAAGAAGAGAAGCTGTTCCAGAGGTGAGCTCATTTCTAACCCCGGGAAATGACTTCATTGATGCTGGTATTTACTCACAAAAACATTGCATGTCAGATGTCCCTGACTAGACTTTCTGTTTCGAGTCCAGTATGAGACAAAAATTTCCTTGGATGAGCTGCTCCTAAGACAATTCAAGGTTTAGAGAAGGAGGAGAAGAATTGCAGGGGAGGTGGGTGGGGGGAAAGAATCAGCATTAAGAACACTCTGAAATCATGAGGTTTTTCTGAATAAAGGCAAGTTTTTGGGCATCCAGTCTGGCTGAAGCACCTGCCTGGGGGGAGGGTGCAGATGATGAGTCCAGCAGAGAAATCACCTATCCTTACCTCCCACAATAACCAGCAGCTGGAGTTTCTCTCAAAAAGCAAAATACAAGTTTTTCTCTTTGGGAAGCCAAGCCCCCAGCAGTGATTTATCAGGATAAACAGCAGGAGGTACTCTGCCCCATGTTTGCAATAGGTTAATGGAAATTATATCCCACACTGTTCTCCCTGGATGAGATCCCACTATATACAGGGTGTCCGATGGAAAAACACAGCACTTGCATTTTTATTTGAGGTCTGCTCGTGCACAAATAGTCACTGGGATTGTATTACCCAGTGTGGTTCCCAATTTCTGTTTTCTCCAGCATCCTGTGGTGATCCACATGGATTTGGAGAGATCAGTCCTATCTGGGGACACTGGGGGATGCTCTGTCCCCTCATGACCCAGCACTGGACTGCAGCTCTGGGGATGTACTGGGGCAGCATCCCAAGAGGAGGAGATTTCGGGAAGAGCCAAGCTGGGATGTATGGAAACAAGCCCTGCCTGCCAGCACTGTTTCCTAATCCTGGACACCAAAACCCTCTGATCGTTAAACCAGTGTTCAGAGATTCGGCTGAAGGCTGCCATGCAGACAACATCCAAACTGACCTTTGAGGAGATGAGCAAAAAAAAAAAAAGAGAGAGAAAACACAAGGGGGTTACTGTGCAAACGCTGGAGAAAAGCAGTAATTTCAAC
Source organism: Parus major (assembly GCF_001522545.3). Lineage (NCBI taxonomy): Eukaryota > Metazoa > Chordata > Aves > Passeriformes > Paridae > Parus > Parus major. Next base: position 17,625,789 of record NC_031779.1, read on the forward strand.
AAGGGACCCCACCCTTAAAATAAGACTTATTGCTAATGCATGCCCAGGACATTTCTGTGTGATGGTATGCTAAAAAAATCCTCTCTGAACAGGGACTAAAGGCTTTGTTGTGGCATGAGCAAGGCTTACAGTTCCCAAGAAAAATCCTGTCCCTCTCTTGCATCATATGGCCAGGGATGGAGAGGACATTTCTAGACAAAAAGGCCATCAGCCAGGACAAAGGACAAACAGGGAATACATTCCTGACTTGCTATTTAATTGCTTTTGTGCAGGTGCAAAGGGCTAAATGAAAAGAAAAAATAAGGATGAGTGTGTGGGGCTGAATTAATCTCAGCTTTAAGCAGAAACCTAATGTCAGGAGGAGGTGGCTGCTGGAACAAACAGGTTTCCACCCAACTTCTATGCAGATTTTGTGCTATTTTTCCCCCAAGGGCTAGGCTCATTCCTAAGGCACTGGTGCGTGATACCCCTGTCAGGTAAGGAGGTGATGGGGACAATCCCATCCTATGTGGCAGGATTGGCTGGTGCTCACTGGCAGTACCAGCAAGAGTCTGCTTTCCTCTTTCCCCCTGTATGAAAAGCACTTTGGATGCAGAACTTTCCCTCTGTGGCTCTGAGCAGGGAATTTCCATCCTGATCCCTTTTGGCAGCCGTATACAGAAGTGATGGAGAGTTTAAGGGATTCTAGAGCAAACATGGTCCACTACCTGCAGCATCTCCTGGGTGTCAGGAGCTGGTCACTCTGCCACACAATATGACTCAAACCCACAGAGGTTTAAGAGTCAAATTGGAAAAAGGGAAAATATCTGTTCTGCTTGTGCCCAGGAGGACTCCTGCCAGCATAGCAGCCTCAGAGATGGTGCAACCACCCTCAGAGCTCAGGCATTTCCTCCTGAAATAAGTGGGAGTAGTTTTAATAATGGAAAATCTATTCCAGAAAGGGAATCTCCTCCTCTTGGGGAACAATGCAGAGCCACCATTGCCAGCCTAGGATCTGCAGGGACCTGTATACCACATACTCTTTATTTAACAGCCTGGAAAATGTGAAGGTCTATCTGCATGTCATTAAAGTCCCAGCGAAGCCCCTGGAAGTGTGGTTGCCAGTGCTGGCCCCAGCGCAGCTTGGGGCTGTCCCTCTTTCACCCCCACAGCTCCTTTGCTGGCCAGAAGAGCAGGATGTCCTCAGTTTCCCTCCCTGTCCTTGCATTGCACATCGTATTTTTTAAGCTCTTGTGAGCTCTTTGTCCCTCCCAAGGTCCTTCCCTCTCACTATGTTATGCTGTAAGAAATACAGAAAGAACAAGATGGGAACTGATAGACTGCAGGAAAAAAAGCACATTCATTAAAATAGCAAAATGAACCACATTTCCCCTTATTAATTCTCTCCTTACAGTATTTCCAGTCCAGGCATGTACCTGTGATGCTCCCATGGACCCATGTGGTCCAGGAGCATCTCTGAGGTGTGTGTGCGCGTCTGAGAGTCTCTCGGTTGTCTGAGCAACGGGACGTTCATCACTAACTCCCAGGATAATTAACTCATTTTCCTGTATTTATAGCACACCAGTACAGGGAGTGTTGGCACTTATCCCTGATGGAGCCACATTTGGCCACAACATTTTGAATTTTGGCAATTTCTTGCATTACGGTGGCTGCCTGAGCCAGGCTGCCCATGGGTGTGCACCGCCTCGGTGTGCCCCGCTCCTGGTTTGCCAGTGCAGGGGTGTTTGCAGCAGCATTCCGGGCTCCAGATGCCTGCATATGCCTGTGCTAACAGCAGCGTCGCTCCCGGCTTGGCCGCTGGCAAGGGGAAATTTTACTGCTTCAAGGTTTGTTGCAGGGATCTGATGCAAGGAAACATTGGAGCATCCTGACTCAGCACCGCAGCGGTGGGGGACCCGTGGGAAAGACACACAGCATCTTCTCTCAGCATCAGGGCATGCGTATGCCAGGTATGTTCCCATCAGCTGTGATAAATCCTGACCTGGACACAGATTTCTTGTTTCTTCCAGACAAGCAATTTGGTACTTATTAGCTGTTTGTTCTCTTTGCTGCTTGTTTGTTGGGTTGGTCTTTGGGGAGGGAGGGGTGAAGGCAGTGAGGGGAAGGGGGCTCGGGGTGTGGGTGGTGGGGCTGGAGGAGGGTGCATTGCTGCAAGGTGTCGGCATCTCCATCCCGCAGTGCTGGGGAGACAGATTTGATCTCTGCTGCTTCTGTTATTTGTACAAATGTAAGGAATGTTTTATTTTGGAATCAGCAAACAGGAAGGTGCTTGAAACAGTAGGGGATATGCTGTACCTGCAGCTGGGGCTGTAAACAGCTCATGGCCACAGTATTTGCCCTTAAAAAGTGAGTTCTGCTCAGATAAAAGGGCAATGAAACCAAGTGTGGGGGACAACCACACTGCTCATCACTCCCCAGCCACCCCCAGCTTAGGGGGTGTTCTACCTTCCTCTCCTCCTCCTGCTTTGCCTCCAGAAGGGAAAGGGACAGAGGTGTAGTGCTGGTGCTGCTTGGGTCCTGGGAAGGGACATCCTGGCTCCTAAATGTCACTGTGATCCTCTCCCAGGAGCCACTGTCAGACTCTGGACAGTGTGGGATACCTTTTCTCCCTGCCTGGTCACCCTCAGCTGCTCCTGCCCCTGACCCCAGATCTGGCATTGAAGATGGAGGTGGATCATTAAGGTTTAACACTGATGGGAAGGGCTGTGGGGTTTCTAAAAAGCTGAGCCCTGCTTATAAACCCCCCTTGAAAGGACAAGTCCTTGAACCAAGCACAGGTGTCCCAGCACAGGCTCAGCCAGCTCTGGTATGACCCATTCCCAGCAGGATGCTGGCAGACAGTGAGTGGTTCTGTGGTCCTGGCCACCACTCCTGCTTTCCCAGCTGCTCAGCCACCTTGCAAGCAGCTAAAAATATATGTCTGTGTGACCAGTCACTGTAGCAAGGGTGAGCCAGAGAGGGCAGCCAGGCTGGGTCATCGTGGTGGGGAGACACGGTGGCTTCGCAAAATGGGTAACACAGGACGGGACAAGACAGGATGGGACAGACTGCTGCTGGTACCTCCAGTGCAGATCCCACCATCTCTCCACTTGTCCATTTGTTGAAGCTGCAGCACTCTACACAGCCCCTAAGAAGGGATTCACTTTTCTGCTTGCATTTCAGCAGGGGATGAGTGAGGAGCAGCTCCCTGCATCTCCCCACTGCCCCACCGTGCAGGAGGACACCAATGTCTCGGCCTCTGCATACCCCCAGTACTGGGTGGAGCCCCAGTTCACCCAAGCAGCGAAGGTCCGTGTGATCATCACAGCCGTCTTCTTCCTGCTAGCGGCGGGCAGCAACGCGGCAGTGCTGGGCAGCCTGCTGAGGAAGAGGAGGAAATCCCACGTGCAGCCACTGATCCTCAGCCTGGCGCTGGCTGACCTGCTGGTGACAGTGATGGTGATGCCCCTGGATGCAGCATGGAATGTGACAGTGCAGTGGTATGGAGGGGACATCTCCTGCAAGATCCTCAACTTTCTCAAGCTCTTTGCTATGTATGCGGCTGCCCTGGTACTGGTGGTCATCAGCCTGGACCGGCACGCGGCCATCCTCCATCCCTTCTCCCGTGCTCACCACCGCAATGGGATGCTGCTCCGTGCTGCCTGGGCTGGCAGTGTGCTCCTGGCTTTGCCCCAGGTAAAGTTCAGTGCCCTCCCCACAGAGTTTGCCTAAGCTGGGGTGATTTTGGAGAAGGGCTTCTCCAGCCCAACGTCTCCAACCAGTCCATCCCAATCCATGGACTCCACCAGAATAAGCCATAAGTTAGGTGCCCAGAGTCCATTTTCCAGTCCAATGGCAGCAGGGAGGCACTCTCCATGCACAGCCAGCAGCACCTCCAGGATGTGATGCTCTATTCCAAATCCTCTCTGAGTTATTCTTTGTTCCTCCATTTCAGCTTTTCCTCTTCCACCTGAACACAGTCCCAGGAAGGAATTTCACCCAGTGTGTTACTCATGGAAGCTTCCGAGCACACTGGGAGGAAACCGTCTACAACATGTTCACCTTCACCACCCTCTACATCACCCCTCTGAGCGTCATGATTGTTTGCTACATCCGGATCCTTTGGGAGATCAGTAAGCAGCTAAAGGTCAATAAAGGTAAGTAGATCCCAGCCCTTTCATGTCCTCCATGACTGCATTTCTCCATCCTGGAATTGTTGTTGGGTCTGTAACAACACCTTTTGAAAGCTAAGAAGCTTTGCACAAACTTATTGACCCCAGTCATTGCTGACTTCTGCTTCCTGTGGGACATGGACCAGATTATGAGATGGTCTTCCCTCTCTGGCAGAAGCAGAGTCATGGATGGTTATGTTGTCTTGGTTTTCCCCTCTTTTCAACTATCCTTTTGACTCTCCTTGGCAGGTTTGACAAGAAATCAAAATGACCACATCTCCAAGGCACGAATGAAGACTCTCAAGATGACCATAGTGATTGTTGCCACCTTCATCATCTGCTGGACCCCTTACTATCTCCTGGGCTTGTGGTACTGGTTCCAGCCAGCCATGATCCAGAAGATGCCAGAGTATGTCAACCACAGCTTCTTCCTCTTTGGCTTGCTGCACACCTGCACTGACCCTATCATTTATGGGCTGTACACTCCTTCCTTTCGGGAGGATGTGCAGCTGTGTCTCAGGGGCATTGAAACAGCCATCACCAGGCAAAAGAGACACAAACCCATCTCAGCCTCAGAGAGGAACATCAAGGATGGTGCTGCAAATGGTGGGGTGGCATCAGGAGGCTCCAATGGCACAACTGTCAGCATGGTATGATGAAGAGATGTACCCACAAGGGGATGGCAGGCACAGCTTTGGGACTGTTCTGTCCTGTAGGACCATTTTGGAGACTGTCATGATGAGGTTCCCTACTCAGCTTTGGTGGGTGAGGGTCTCTGGCCAGTAACTGAGGATGTGTCTCCTGCCTGTACTCAGGGTGAAAAATATCTGGGGGTATTTATGGTCATTCTGCTGTATTCTGACAGTGCTGTGACAACTAGAAAGAAAAATATCCTTTTTGTACCTGGCACATGCTCCAGCCCTGATTCTGGGATCAAGCTTCTCCACACTTCCAACATCAACCCCTGGGAGGAAATTTACCATCTCCTCTGTGGTCCAGGATCATGTCTCTGAAGTGGCTGGTCTTCAAGTGTCCTTTGCACTCACACCCACCTGTAGAGCTGCATGGATGGTGTCACCCTAAGCCTGCAAAGGTGTGATCACAGGCTTTCATTCTGTTTTCTTCACCCATTGTAGGAAAAGCCCCCTGGAAACTTCAGATCTCCTGACTCAGAACCTGCCTGTTTCTCCCATGGCTGTGTGGCAAGCCCTGGGAAAGATCTAAATATCTGGAGATTGACTAATGCAGGGGCATTCATGCCCATGGTGAGCAGGTAGGAAGTGCTGTGGGGATGGAGGGGGCTCAGGTAAGAACAGTGCAAAGAACCACAGTGGGTTCTTCTCTCTTTTGAGAGAACACACTCAAAAGTGAGTTTTCTTCTCTCTTTTGAGGAGAGCTGGGAGGGAAAACAGTCCCTGCTACTGTTTTCTGGTGTGAAGGGGGTGGTACAGACAGACGCATCATTACACAGCAGCTCTGTGGGATACAGGGCAAACCACGAAAGAGGGTATTTGGGGTAATGAGAACCAGACCTGGCACTGCCCAGCCCCCCTAGACCTTTCTGTCCCCATGTCCCAAAGCACAAGCTGGCAGGTTACAGGCCACACGCTGGACACATTCGCTTTGCCCTAAGCAACACCAGCCCCTCGGTTCTGCCCCAGCAGAGCAGGTGCAGCCACACCACAGGTGTTGTCTGAGGTGTCCCAGTGATGGAAGTGATGGGAAGCAGCTGGTAGGTGGAGGGGTCTATCAGCACCTTTAGTGCCAGATGGAGGCAAATGAGGGCTTCTGGAGGGATCAGCTGAGCTGTGGTGAGTAACATGGGTTGTTTGCTTTCTACCATTGAGCTAAAATTTGCTTGTGAAGGCAGAGGTTTCCTCTCTGGGTGTGGGTTGAAGAGATGAGTTTATTCAACTGTGTTGTCCTTTCCAGGTAATTAGAAATAGTGGATTATTTCTTTTTTTTCATTCTCTGATGTTTGTTATTAAATGTGGGGTTTGCTTTTGAAGAGAAATTTAGTTTTAAGCCAGGTGGATTGTTGTTTTCTTGCTTTAGTTAAACCTTTGGACAGCTCAGGAGCTCTGGACTTGGCAGGAGGCAGTTCCTTAGCTATTTTTGTGGCCATTGCAGCTTTTGATGAGCATCTGGACTTTATCAGGATGAAAGAACTTTATTTTAAAAACAACTCTTTTCTTGCTGTGGTTGCGTGTGTAGGGAGCTGGGAGATGTCTTCCCCTCAAGAAAATAAATCTCGTTTGGGCACTGAGGGGGCTTTTTCTCAACCTGTTTCCAAGAGGTGTTGGCTCCCCATCAGCCAGAAAGGATCTGCACTGGTCTCCCAGTACCCCAGCTAACAAATTATTGAAATTGGAGGGGTGGCAAGTGGTCCTTGCAGACTGGCTGAGGCTGGGCAATGAGGACACAGGAAGCCACAGTACTCAGGGTGATGCTGAGCTGCACACCCTGGGTATTCAGCCCTTGCCTTTCTGGTGCTAATTATTATTTATGCTAAACATGTAGCCCAAGGAGAAAAAAAAATCAATTAGAACTGCAGGAGCCTAGACCAACTGGTGGGGATTAGCATGAGGCATTTCCAAACTCCAATGAGATGCGTAATCGCAGTTTGGCTTTCCTGGGCTCGTTCTGCTCAATGTTAATTACCCAGTGCTAACGGAGCAGGGGTTGGCTGATGCCAGGTTGGCAAAAAAGGGCTTCTTGTAAGGTGATGGGAATGGCTTGCAGTAGGGGAAGCTAATTTATTCATCAGACACTCCTTTGGTCTTTTTGTTTATACTGCTGATGGGAGGCAGACCTTGAAGGTGTGTTGGTTTTCTGGCAAGCCTTGAATAAGCAGGAAAGTGTCTTTAATCTACTGAAAACTGTCTCCATCCACTTTTTGCTGAGTGGGAGAGAACAGATCCAACATTGCTCATGCACATGTCTCCTCTTGCCCAGCAACAGAAGAGCTTAGAGGTCTTCTCTGAGGAGCAAGAAACACTTTTTTCCTTGTGGGAAGGATTCACCACCTTTACACCCCATGGGTACAGTAAAAAGACAAAAGCAGGTTTAGCTTTAGGGACTCAGTGATCTTACAATAATTTAGGTTGGAAAAGATTTCTATGTAGAGTAGGAAAATGGGGATTCTGGCAAGCAGATGTACCTTAGTCCTTAGGGGAAGCATGGCACATTGCTTGGGATTCTTGCAGGCACTCCAGCGCTGCTCCTTTTGCCCATCTCTTTCATGCCTTCCCTCCTGTTGCTGACGTTCAAAGTGACATCTTGTGGAGCCCGGAGTGTGGGCAAGGTGCCCAAAGTGACAGCTTTCATGAGAGAAGGAAAATGTCACTGGAAGCGTGTGCTGCCGTGCCATGTGCCCACTGCATGCAGGAAGGGGGAGCAAGCAGGTGGGCAGCACCTCCTTGGGGAAACTGGAATCAGTCTGGGTTGTGCCAGAAGTGGACCAAAGTCTAGGCCTGGTTTGAATATTCCTACATTTCTGATTCTGCTTTTCTTATATTTGGTCACACTTTAGAGAGCACAAGATTTTTGCATCAGTTGTTGGGAGCATGAATCCCCAAGTCTTGCTTTGCACCCCCCACCCAGGGGTGGTCCTACTCTCTGTGGTGCTTCCCCTTCTCTCCCCACATTGTCTCAAGCCCTTTGTCTCCATCAGCACCTGCCCTTCTCCTCAGCTGGCTCCTCAGCTCTCCATATAAAAATATCTATAAAATATAGAGAGAAAAATAGTTTTTATATATATTATCTATTTCTGCTTGTTGGAGGAAAATTCTCCCACTTCCTCAAAACCTGCTCATTCCCACCAAGGAAACACCCAGTTACCGCACTGCTTGCAGTCCCAGCCAAGATCAGATTTGTCTGATTCAGTAACAATTCCTTAATATTCACCACAGCAATGTAATGAACATATTAATAAGAGCAGGTAGCTCTGTATTTTACAACTCCTCGACCTCACCCTGGGCTGCCTGCTTCAAACACAGCGGCCCTTTGTTCGGGAGGAAATTCTGATTCATTCCCCGTTAGTGTTTTTATAGCACTGTGCATGTTCAAAGAGCCACGCAAGTGGCTTAAGAGGCTAACACAAACCTTGGGTTAATTCATAATACTGTTAGTTACTCAGCACAATACCCGTATTAATCCAGCTGACTGCACCTCGCCACGTTGGAAAACACATGCTGAAATCAGCAGGGAGCTCAGAAAACAAGCGTGGGAGTAGGATATTAAGTATTTTGCCAGGCTGCTAGGTAGGATCTGAGCACCTTAAATGTATTTAAAATATTTTCCCATTGCTGTTGCCTCACTCTGCAGCTGTGGAGCTGAAGCAATGATGAGGCTGTGCCCAGAATCCCTGCAGGCCTGAGCATGAGGGATGGGGCTACAAGCTCTCCAAGGGATACTCCAGACACATCCATCAGGACTCAGCCCCCACCTGCAACCACCTCCTTTTTTTTTTGAGTCTATTCAAACTGATCAAAGTGGAAAAAGCTGATTTTTTTTTTTTTTTCCTTTGATACCTGCTGATTTCATTGTAGAACTGGACTGTGCATGTCTGCCATGAGCCCCCACAATGCTTTCTCTCTGGGGACATAGCCTGGAACTATTATTACTACTTCTGCTTACTCTCAGAAACTTTCCTATGCAAAGAAACCCTAAGAAAAGAGCTTTAAATCCCTGCTGTGTTCTTTTCATCTGGCTCAGGAGCTCCCAGGTTTGTGCCTTTCCCCGCAGGGCCAGCAGCCAGCCATCCCACAACTGCTGCCTCTTCCTTTTCCAAAGGGCCCCAAATAGCCCATCTGTTCCAAAAGATGGGGTATTTTTTCAGACAAACCAAGCTTTGAACAAAGCAGTACCCTTTAGACAGCATCAAGTACCTCCAGGTTTTTTGGCTGGCACATTACATCTCCTAAACTTGTATATTTACATGGCACAACCTTTACTGTAACATGCTGAGAAAGACCAAAAATGGGCAAATATTCCCAGGACCCCCATGCACATCTAAATCCTCAAGTTTCTGCACTGAAATATCAAGGTGTAAACTATAAAGTAGTTGAACCTGTTGCACAATAAATTATTTGTTTATGTATATTTTAATTGCAAATCTCTGCTACAATTAGCACAGACACTTCTTGAGCTGAGGTGCTGCAGTGTGCTTTGACAGTAAGCATTATTAACGGGCTGTAAAAGGCAATGGGGAATTGGATTATAATGTTCTTGTTTTGCAAGCTGTATGGTGAATAAATAAATTTGTTCTGGCAGCAAAATTAACTGGGATAAATGTGTCTAGCTCCAGTCACCAAGAAGAGGGTTGTTGTAAATGAACTTGTTCTCAGCCTTGAATTAAAAAACCTGATTACCAGGACATTATTTCTGGCAATTAGGTACCAGAACAACATCAGAAAGAGAAGAGGTTTTCTTTGAAATGTTTAATGAGTAAGATAGTAATCACAGACTCCTTTGCTGGAAATATGTGATGAGTTGGGTTTTTTTGTGGTTAGGGTTCATTGTGCAATGAAAATCTTTGGTAAGAACAATCCTTATTCAGTATTGATGCTGAAAACCCTGAGTTTGTCTAATCTGCACAGAAAGCTAGGATAAGATAGACCACGGCTGAGACTACAAGCCATGTAGATGTTTGTGCTGTTTTTGCTCAGGATAGAATGGATTTTCCTCATAGCAGTGTAGTAACTATGTTTTGGATTTGTAGTTAGTTGCCAACTGGGATTAAAACACAATAATGTTCTACAAAGGGGAAAAAACACACCAGAAACCGTTTGAGTTCTTCCATTTGGCAGTTGTTTTATTTCTTGTTGTTTTTTTCTCCTTACAATCATTATGCTCAAATATAAAAATTCCTGGCCAAAGTTAGTTTTAGAAGTTTAAAAGTAATTCCATCTGCATTGATACATGCCACAAACATCACTAGATTCAGTTTCTGAAAACATACTGATAAGACTCCCAACAGGTTGCTTTGCCTGATATTCAGAAAAATCCTCCTTTCCAACTTGTGCAAACATATTTCACCTTGACAGAAAGTAAGTTACACCTGAGTGTTTCCATGCTTAGTTTTCATTAATCTTACATAACCTTTTTCCATGGACCCTTAACGATTGGCTCATGCTAAGCTGCACCACTGTGATCCTTTTCAGCTGTACTAGGCATCCTCATGAATCCTAGGAACACAGAAATAAGAATAAATGCAGAGATACCATGAGGATTAATATATTGGTGACACAACTGGAAAGCTCCAGGCACCTTTATTTCCAGAGCTCTGGAATAGATGCAGTGCGCTGCAGATCAGCTATTCTTAAGGCACGTGGTGAAATTAACAGTTTATCATCTTGGGTGGTTCATCTCTCTGAGTCAAACATTCTGTGCCAGTAGTAGATGAAGGTTGGCGAGTTGCTGGCCCCTATCACTATCAGCAAGAGCAGGTACAACATCATCATTACGGCAAAACGGTGGGTGTAGAACCAGGAAGATTCATTAGAAGGCCTGAAAAAGGAAAAAGGCATGAATTCTGCCAGAGATGCACAAATACCTTGGCAAAAAATATCTCGGGTTTCATTACTTTAAGCCAATCTAATGAGAACACAACATTGTTCCACAATCCCTGCAACTAATGAAGCCTGATTTTCACCACATCCCTTTTCCTTAAGTCTTCATGCACAATCCTGTCTTTTCTCCCCATGTTCACACCTCTCCCTGTGGTGGAGCTGTAGCTGCCTGGCCTGTAGACATGTGTTGAGTAGCTGAGTGAACACTGCCACGTAGGATAGATAAGGGCAGAGTTAAAACTGAGGCAGTTTTAAGAGATGCACTCACCAGACATCCACTCTCGGTTTCTTGCCACAAACAGATAATGAGACCTCTCAAAGACTCTAAGTGCTTAAAGGTCTGGTAAAAAAGTAAATTTAGCTGAGCCTGGGAATGTCCAAGAGCAAGACAGAGGCAACATGATGGTGTAAGACTTATTTCCATAGGAAATGGGCTACAAACAAATTCTGGAAGTGCAGTATATCTTTCTTCATTGTTTTTCAACAATGAGATACATTTACCTGGCTGTTGTAGCAGCTCATCCCTCTAGACAGCTGAACTCTTACCTCCTATGCTGCTTCTGTGAATACACTAGCAAATATTTAACTCGTAAAAGCTGGTTGTTTGTAACAACAAAGTATTTCTGTGGTACGTCTCCCCCTTCACTGTTTTTCACTCTTGCTCTTTTTCTGTCTATTTCTTCTGAATCTGAATTGGGAAAGAAAAAAAAAAAAAAAAGCAGAACTTCAAGTAACTGTAAAAAAAGTAAACAACCAACACCCCCATACACACCCCCCAGAAGAATGGGAATGAGATAACCAAAGATCTAGTCTTGGTATTCCCCTGAAGCCCTCAGCATCCAAGAATAGAGTGAGAAGTTTGCTTGAGGCTATACCACTCCTAGTCATCCTTGGTATGGATGACATTATGGCCCAGACCAGGGTGACAAGGAGGTAAGTCTCCCATCCAGTGCTCGAGGAGCCACTGATATTAAGAGGGAAAGAAAAACAACATGAAGGACAGATGTAACTACTACACAGTTATTACTGTAATAGACTCACCTTTCTTCTTCACCTGGCACTTTACATCTGGGTGGTCAATGATCTCACAAACAGCCACACAACTGAGGATAGAGCCCAGCGCACTTCGCTGCCAGCCAAGACCATGAGGGCTGTACAGCAGAGCCAGGCTCAGGTCACTGGTCAGATACGTGCCTTCACCAAACAGGGATGTCTGAAACAGAGCAGAAGTCTACCCTAAAATCATGTACTGCAAACCTCAAACAACATACAAGTGTTCTTTCCTTTTAGACTGGCAGTTCTTCTCTTGAAGGTAAATTACGAAAGGCCTTTCTGACCCGTGTTGGGCCTGGTCCATGCACTGTTTTTGTCCTGGCACAACTTCCTTGGGGTGGGGTTGCTACCCTCTCACATCCCTCAAATTAGCTGCTTGGCAGAGCATTTGGTGTGGACAGATTCATGCTTTCCCGGATTTGGAGTTAGTTTGCCAGCATAAGTATCTTACATCAACATGACTGCACTGCTCTTAAAAGGCATTTCATCGATTTATTGAGACTGTCATCATTCAAGTAATCCAAACAAGGCAAGGCTTTGCTTCATTTAAATCCATGCTTTACTAGAAAAGAGGAAAGTACTTTTCAATTTGCCACACTGGCTAAAATTATTACTCCAGTAAGTCCATTGTACCCGGTAAACCATTACTCATCGAAAATGTGGGTAAAAAACATAGTCCAGGTTGACTGGAATGTCAAGCAGGTGCTGTGTCAAAGCTGCCTCACAGCTGACACAAAAAGCCCTTCCACTGAAATCAGAAGAGGTGTAAATCCTATGGGATGTCTCACTAAACCAGACCATTTTAAGAAAGCTCCACTGGCAAGCAGCACCTGAAACTTTGCTGATCTAAACACAAGGCCAGGCAGAAAATCTCCACTATCCTCCTCTTCTGTAGACAGGCACTTCCCAGCTGCAGGCTGTCAGGCCAGGATTTTCAGAGGAATTACACATCCTTATAAAGAAGCAAAGGACAGTCACAATTTGTCATGCTGGTGAAAAGGGTTTCATGCCACTTCCAGTTTATACCCTCAGGCTGCACTAGAAAAATCCAACACAGCCATCCACAAAGGCCTACACTGAAATGAAAACAGCAGTACAAGATCATCAGCACATTTCATACCCCAAAAGGAATCTGGTCCTATTTTTAAAAAAGTGTCTGCAGCTGCAAGTGAGCAAGGGAAGATGGTGTCAATGGCAGGAGCCTCACCCTGTTCAAGTGGCAGTGCAGGCCGTGGTGCAGGATGGAATGGAAGTTCTCCAGGCGGCTCCCATGGAAGGCGTAGATAAGGTCTCGTTCTCCCTTGGTCTCAGCAAATTTGATGTTCATTTGATCACAGTACACAATCTCAAAGAGGTAGTCAGGAGCAGGAACTGCAGCTCCAGACATCCCTGTGAGTTCCTGGATCTTCTCGTACTTAAAACCAGGAAGGAATATCAGTGTTGGTTTATATAGTTAGATTACTCACCGGAAATTCTGCTTCCTGTCCCTTCATACTATTTAATGCATTCTGATTATGCTTTTCTGAGTTAGAATTCAACACTCTCACAATTCAGAAGGAGTAAGTGCACAGTAAAAATCCTGCCAGTTTCTTGCTATAGAAGTTAAATCCTAAATCTTCTCTCCAGAAAAAAAAATCCAAACCTGAATTGTAATTATGAATTAATTTATGATGCAAGGACAATATCACAATTCTACTTTGGTTACTAAGACAATATATTCATCAGCTGATCCTGCAAGAGAAAAAATGATGGAAACAGAAGTTGTTTTCATCTTGCTGCTAATCTCTACAACTATTTTGATCCCTGTTACAGAAGTGCCTCAGTGGCACTAAACCCTTCCCTTTTTGGGGCAGAAGACAAGAATTATCTTTCTCAGTGACAAGCAGGACCCAGCTCCAAGACACCCAGATTGGACTCTCTCAGACTAAACCATGTTATGTTAACTGCAGTAACCAACTACAATCACTGCCCATCATCAACTACTGACAGTGGTAACTATTTCTTCCAACCAGTGTTCCTGAAAATTTTACTTAAAAACACCCCTCTCTATAAACAGAGAAGAATAGATTTATGTTCAACTGTCAAGCTCTCACAATAACCAACTTAATTCTGGCTGCAGGAAATGTTCTCTGAAGTGTAAGCTTGCCTTAAAAAACAAATTCTAATTAAGATTTTCAGAATTCAGAACTTACCTCCTGTTTCTTATTACTTTGTATCATGAAGACCTTAGATGATAGAATCCAACTAAACAGGTCCCAGGTCCTTTTATCTGTATTTGGAACAGACTCCAGAAGCTCTTTCAGGCTTGGTAGAGCCTTGGTATCTGCAAGCTAACAACAGAGGCATTTAGCACAAGCTCCTTAGTGCCATTGCGATTAAACAGGGACCTCTAGTGAAAAGAAACCAATATTTCAACCCAACAAACTGAAAAACAGGTTCTGTTCTTAGATACAGACGCTTGTATCTACTTTGTGGGGAAGTTTGTCAATTGCTCTGAATGCAAAGAGCAGGCAAGTTATAAACAGTGATACCAACAGTATCTGGAGGGTTTGTACAGGAACAATCAGACACACTCCTGAGAAAAAACAAGCTGTCACAGGACACTATGTGCAGTGGCCCTGACATGGGGGTGTTCAGGCCATGTAGCATGCAAATCCTTCAATATGAATTTGAATCGAACGTTGGCAAGCTCTCATAACACTACACAGAACATCAGGAACATTAAGGCTGGAAAACACGTCTGAGATTATTGAGTCCAACCATTAATCTAACTTTGCCCAGCCCACCGCTAAACCATGACCCCAAGTACCCCATCTACATGTTTTCTGAACACCTCCAGGGATAGTAATTCTACCACTTCCCTGGGCAGCCTATATTAATGCCTAGCCACCCTTTCAGGATAGAAATGTTCCAGAACACTCAATCTTGAGCAGCTTGAGGCCGCCTCTTCTCGTCCTGTCGGTTCACTACCTGTTATCTATCGCTTCTTACTTCACGTGCCCACACCGGATCTGGGCGTTTCCCAGTGTGGGTTTATCGGTCAGAATCCCAAATACTCTTTTAAACCTGGATTTCTTGACTGGATAAACCCTTCATCCTGCTTTATCCGTGACCCTGCGGCGCCGCTGCCCTCACCTCTGCGGGCAGCCCGTGCTCCCCATGGGCGCCGCGGGCAGCTCCCCCGGGCCGGCCCCGGGCACTCACCAGCCCCTCGAAGTCCTTGGTGTCGCCGCTGGCGTAGCGGCCCGGGAAGGGCCTCAGCGCCGAATCGCGCTTGTAGCTCTGCAGCGCGGCGGCGAACAGGCTGCA